>NC_133321.1:3038510-3100200 GCF_012295235.1 Primulina huaijiensis
GATAGTGGTACAACGCACACTATCCTCCGAGATAAAAGATATTTCTTGGAACTAAAACCAACAAAAACAACGGTGAATACAATATCAGGTCCTGTAGACTTGATTAAAGGATGTGGTAAAGCACAATTTTTGTTACCTAATGGTACAAAATTTTTGATCAATGATGCTTTATATTCACCACAATCGAAAAGAAATTTGTTGAGTTTTAATGATATATATTCCCATGGGTATGATACTCAAACAATGAATGAAGGGAATGAGAAATATATGTGTCTTACCACATATAAATCAGGAAAGAAATATGTGATTGAAAAACTACCAATGCTCCCTACTGGATTGCATTATACACATATACGTCCCATTGAATCAAACATGGTAATTGATAATTCTTCAATATTAACCAATTGGCATGATCGATTAGGACATCCTGGTTCAACAATGATGCGAAGAATTATAGAAAATACACATGGTCATCCATTGAAAGACCAGAAGATCTTTCAGAATAATAAGTTTCAATGTAAAGCATGTTCTCTTGGAAAACTTATTATAAGACCATCACCAGCCAAAATCCAAACTGAATCACCAATGTTTCTTGAACGTATTCAGGGTGATATTTGTGGACCAATCCATCCACCATGTGGACCATTCAGATACTTTATGGTATTGATTGATGCCTCCAGCAGATGGTCACATGTATGTTTATTGTCAACTCGAAATGTTGCATTTGCAAGATTACTTGCTCAAATAATAAAATTGAGGAATCAATTTCCCGATTATACAATCAAGAAAATTAGACTTGATAATGCTGGTGAATTTACTTCCCAGACTTTCAATGATTATTGTATGTCTATGGGAATCATTGTTGAGCATCCTGTTGCTCATGTACATACTCAAAATGGATTGGCTGAATCATTGATTAAACGTCTGCAAATGATTGCTAGACCAATGATTATGAAAACAAAGCTCCCTATTTCTATATGGGGACATGCAATTTTACATGCTGCTTCATTAATTCGCATCAGACCAAGTGCATATCATAAATACTCCCCATTGCAGCTTGCATTTGGTAAAGAACCAGACATTTCTCATCTGAGAATTTTTGGATGTATGGTGTATGTGCCTATTGCACCACCTCAACGAAAGAAAATGGGACCTCAAAGAAAGATTGGAATTTATATTGGTTATGATAGTCCATCGATCATTCGATATCTTGAACCACAGACAGGCGACGTGTTCACAGCACGTTTTGCTGATTGTCATTTTAATGAGGAAATCTTCCCAATGTTAGGGGGAGAACAGAAACATACCGAAAAAGAAATTACATGGTATGTATCATCATTGTTACATCTGGATCCAAGAACAAAACAATGTGAAAAAGATGTACAGCAAATTGTGCACTTGCAAAGAATAGCAAATCAAATACCAGATGCATTTGCAGACACAAAAGGGGTAACTAAATCATATATACATGCTGCAAATGCCCCTGCTCGAATTGAAATTCCGAAGAAACAAATTGAAGATAGTCATGATGTCATTAAACGCCTGAAGCGTGGAAGGCCAGTTGGTTCCAAGGATAAAAATCCTCGAAAAAGAAAATTCATAGAGAAACACAATGATCACAAAATAGAGAATGATGTTCCTGAAGAAACACATAATGATCACAAAATAGAGAATGATGTTCCTGAAGAAACACATGATGATGAAAATGTTTTGTCAGAACCACAAACTGACGAGAATCATGAAATCTCTATCAATTATATTAATACTGGAAAAATATGGAACCGAAAAGATATAGAAGAAATTGATGATATATTTTCTTATAATGTGGCAATCGACATCATAAATGATAATGAAGATCATGAACCAAAATCTTTTGGTGAATGTAAAAATCGGCAGGATTGGATAAAATGGAAAGATGCCATCCAGGTTGAATTGGATTCGCTAAATAAACGTAATGTTTTTGGACCTATAGTCCTTACACCTGAAGGTGTAAAACCTGTTGGATACAAATGGGTTTTTATTCGAAAGCGAAATGAGAAAAATGAAATAGTAAGATATAAAGCTCGACTTGTTGCACAAGGTTTTTCTCAAAGGCCTGGAATTGATTATGAAGAAACGTATTCTCCTGTGATGGATGCAATTACGTTTCGGTATTTGATTAGCTTGGCAGTATCTGAAAATTTAGAAATGCGTCTTATGGATGTTGTTACAGCCTACTTATATGGATCACTTGATAGTAATATATATATGAAAATCCCTGAAGGATTTAAGATGCCTGAAGCACAAAGTTCAAAACCCAGAGAATGTTATTCTGTGAAATTACTAAGATCATTATATGGGTTGAAGCAATCCGGCAGAATGTGGTATAATAGGCTAAGTGATCACTTGATGAAAAAGGGATATGTAAATAATTCAATATGCCCTTGTGTTTTCATTAAGAAAACAACATCCGGATGCGTAATTATTGCTGTATATGTTGATGATTTAAACATCATTGGAACAAATAAGGAAATTCAAGAAGTTGTGTCATACTTGAAAGAAGAATTTGAAATGAAGGATCTTGGAAAAACCAAGTATTGTCTGGGTTTACAAATTGAACAAAAAGAATGTGGAATATTTGTTCACCAGACAAATTATACAGAAAAGATCCTTAAACGTTTTAATATGGACAAATCAAATCCTTTAAGTACTCCAATGGTTGTTAGATCATTAAACATAGAAAAGGATCCATTCCGTCCATGTGAAGATGATGAAGATATTCTTGGTCCAGAAGTACCATATCTAAGTGCTATCGGTGCCCTTATGTATCTTACAAATTGTACAAGGCCTGATATATCTTTTGCCGTAAATTTATTGGCAAGATTTAGCACATATCCAACAAAGAGACATTGGAACGGAATTAAACATATATTCCGTTATCTACGAGGAACGACAGACTTGGGACTTTTGTATTCAAAAGATGCTAATCCAAGTATAATTGGTTATGCCGATGCTGGATACTTATCTGATCCACACAAAGCACGTTCTCAAACTGGATATGTATTTACTCGTGGAGGCACTGCAATTTCTTGGCGTTCACAGAAACAAACACTTGTAACAACTTCATCAAATCATGCCGAGATTATTGCACTACATGAAGCAAGCCGTGAATGTGTGTGGTTAAAATCAATGACTCAACATATCCAAATCTCATGCGGATTATCATTCGACGAGAAGCCTGTGATACTATATGAAGATAATGCTGCATGTGTTGCTCAAATGAAAGAAGGATACATAAAAAGCGACAGAACTAAACATATTCCTCTTAAGTTCTTCGCATTCACCAAGGAGCTTGAGAAGAATAAATGTATTGATGTTCGTCACATTCAATCAAGTGAAAACTCATCAGATCTCTTCACAAAGGCACTTCCTACGACAATTTTCTCCACGGGTTATGGGTCCAAATTCCTGATTTTGGAACACTTCGTATATTATCAGGGTCAAACATTTGGCAATCAAAGAAAACAATTAAACTTTGTTTAAATTAGAAAAGACAACAATTCAAAGAAAATGGGATGTTTGAACCCAATCCAATAATTGAATGTTTTGAATATTAAAAAAAAAAACCTATACTTTCTGTGTTGAATTTTGGTAATTTGTTGATGTTTGAACCCAATCCAATAATTGAATGTTTTGAATATTAAAAAAAACCTATACTTTCTGTGTTGAATTTTGTTAAATTTGTTGTGGGTGGGTTTTATTACATGGCTTAATCCAACGACTCAACACTCTTAAAAAAATGTTCGTTGATGAAACCAAATATAAAATATAAAGTGCGTAATGAAACCATTTAAAAGTTGTTCTTCAGTGTTTTAAACTGCTTTTAAGAATTTTTGGAAAAATGGCGTATGTAAGAAATTTCGTTGGCACTTTACTTTTTTTAGTTAACAATAACTAAACATTTATAATTCCATACTAATCAGAGTAAGATGAAAGACAGGGATGCAACAATCATTGTTCACTTTGAACTCTGAAAATAAATCTGAAGCTTAAGCATTACTTTATATTCACCCATTTCTTTTGCAACTTCAGTAGGTTTCACTTTGAACTCTGAAAATAAATCTGAAGCTTAAGCAGTACTTTTAATTCACCCATCTCTTTTGCAACTTCAATAGGATGTTTTGAAGCCAACATCTTGAATGCTAATGCAATTAATGAAAACCGGTATAATTCTCTATAAAAACTTTGAGTATTTTACATTTTCTAATATAGCCAGACCAGTGTTCACAAATTGAAGATAACAAACTATAACTCGCGCAAATGTAAGAAATTAAATTAATCGTTCATTAGAATCAAATGATCTACAGGATTGAGTCCACATTTTGTACAGAGAAAAAAAATTATACAAACGAATTAATGGAACACTCAAAATGGTATATAGTGAGATGGAACCAAGAATCAGTTTTCCCTTTATCTTTTGAAGAGAATTGGTTGGATCGAAGGATGAGAATTTCTAAATGCATCATGTGCAATATTTGTTTTAGTTAGATTTTTATTGAATAAAATGTGAGTATATTCACCAACTTTCATTTTGATATTATCAAATTTTTGAACAGTAACTGATAGTTTATTCTCCTGGGTTTGCTCATTGCCTTCGCATAACTGGATCAGTTTTTTCCATATTTCTTTAGGGGTTTTTGCACATCTTTATCTTACTGAAAGTGACTTTATCCAGCGTTTTGTACAGTATGTCTTTAGCCACATTGTCCAAGTTGGCTTTCCTCTTGTCTTCAGTTGTCCATTCCTCTCTGGACTTTTCAATACGTTGTGGTGCCCCTTCAATTAGGGCAACAGCTGTATTAGCTTTAAAAATTTTCATGGGTCCGTCAGTGATAACGTACCATATGTCATCGTCTTGTACAGCTAAATGAGCATGCATTCTGATTTTCCAATCATCGAAGTCTTCTCTGAAAAACATAGGAATTTTGTTGAATGAAGACATGATAATCAGTTTAGTATATAAAAATATTCAAGGACAAGATTCAACTGCTCTGATACCACTTGATAGTAACGGTTATGAGGTGAAAGAGTGTTTAGAAGAGGGGGGAGGGGGGTTTGAATAAACACTTAACGATTTTCACAGCTTTTTGTAATATTGAGTCAGTATAGTGATAAACTGAAGCTCGAGAATCTTGTCAATCGATATCAGTCAGTTAACAAGTAATGTGCGGAAATAAACTGACTGAAAGATAGAATATAAACTGAAATAAGAACACAAAGATTTTATGGATGTTCGGAGATTTTAATCACTCCTACGTCACCCCTTCTATCACAATGATAGGATTTTTTACTAAAAGACTTTGATCGATACAAACAATTACAAAGACCCATTTCAGTCTGGGACTTAAAACTGTCAAACTGAAACTCTTAGTTTACAATCGAAATTCTCAGTATTCAACTGAACTTAAAAAAGATTTAGCACAACTGATCTCTTTAAGATCAAGTTTTACAACAACAAAGGTTTGTGCTAGAAAGCTCGAAGTATAGCATGAGTGCTATCAATAAATACGATAAGTGTGAGCTTTGAATCTTAGTATAATTTCAGCAGAGTGATTGAAAGTCAGTCGGATATGTTTTTTTGCTTCGTCTCGGCTATTTATAGGTTTATCTTCCAATGGTAACAATTAATACAATTTGAATCTATTTTATCCGTTGTTTGCCATGTCAACATTCCTCTGACATTCGTACACTGCAACTTTTCCTGAAATGCGACACTCCCACTATAATTTGCAATCTGCTTTGCACTGTTGTCGGTTGAACGTCCTTATTCTTGACGTGTTCAGTTGAAATATCAGATGATAAACAATAGTTGATGAGTTTACAACTGTTTGTAGCAACTGATCAGTTTCCAAATGATCAGTCAGTTGTCTGTGTAGTTCAGTCCAGCTGGTTCAGTTGCCCTTGATTATTTTCACATTAACCTTCAGTTAAGGCAACTGTCAGTTCGCATATTTTGATCAGTTAGCGCCAGTCTTCTCGATCAGTTAGTTCGATCTAATAAACGTTCAGTTTGTCAAATCACCGAAATTTAGTTTCCAACATTTTGCCACTGACGAGGACATGCAATCTACCATTGCTAATGATGAATTGCTGAATTATAAGAGTAAATCTGGAAACTTTGGAAGAAAAATGGCGGTCGCGTCATATGAGAAGGTGGATGTGTACCATGACTTTGATCCGGATAATCTTTTTTCCTTTATTTTTATTCATGTCAGTACATGTATTTTTTTGTACCCATCTTTGGTTTAATTATTTTTTTTCCTCTTTGCTTTTTTAAGTTGGATGGTGGTCCAATTATGGTGGTGACACTCCAAACTTACAAAAAAATGGCAATGAGATTTCTCTCTTTGACAAGTAGTTCATCGGTGTGTGAAAGAAATTGGAGTCAATTTGAAGGGGTAAATATTGAGAAATAATTAATAAATTATGTTATCTATCATTTTTATTAATAACAATGGTTTTAAATTTTTAGATATATATTAAGAAGAGGAATAGGCTTGAGACATCAAGACTGAATGATCTTGTATATTTCAAATTCAATGACAATCTTATGAAGAAGAAGAGTAAAAGAGAAATGGGTGGAGATTTGCTTCTATCCTCTCAAGGTAGTGAAGCTCAAGGTTGGCTTGTTGATGATGGTGATGAAGATGAGGTCGAGTCGGGTTCAGGACTTACTTGGAGAATGGTAGCGGAGGCCTCCGGAGCAGATGAAGTGCTACATCCAAGGAGGAGTGCAATGAACATCCCCATTAAAGAACTTGACGAAGATTTAGATACGTCGGAGGAGGAGAATGAAGAAGATGTTGATTTTGAGTCCGATGATGAGAGGATCATGGATGTAGTAGATGGTGCATATGTAGATGATTTGGAAGATTAGTTATGTTTAGTCTATTACTTGTTCTAATTATGGATATTGATTGAAACTTTGGAATTTAAACTTAGTTTTTTGGTAAAAATAATTATATTACTTTGTTAGCATAATATCATTAATATGATGATGAATCTTTATTAATTGCACATTATCTAGATGATATTATATTGTATGAAGCTTCTTTGTGCTTAAACATTATTTAATTGCACATTTTACATAAAAATGATGACTATTTGTGATTATATTGCATGATTATCTATGATTATATATTAAAAAAATTCAACCGCCTAGGCACCTCTTGGGCACCGCCTAGGCGGCCGAGGCGGTAGGCGATTACCGACCGCCCCGCCACCGTCTCTCGCCATTTACAACCTTGATGTTAACCAAACAAAGACAATCTGGATAACCATTCATTCTTCCAAAATCTCACATTCTTCCCCCACGCACGCTTTTGGGACCTTATTACAACTCACATCTTATACATCTCTACCGAATACATCATACAGGAAATGTAGGTACCAGAATTGTTTTGCCTTCATCTTTCGATGGAAGCCCACGTGATATGCACCAAAGGTATCAAGATGCCATGACTTTGGTACAAACATATGGAAAACCATATGTAATGCTTACAATGACATGCAATCCGAATTGGAATGAGATAAAATATCAACTACTTCATGGGCAATCACCTCCAGACCGTACAGATTTAATTACAAGGATATTTCAGTCAAAATTTGAGGAGTTTAAGAAAGACATTGTGGATAGAGGGGTTTTAGGACGTGAAGGTGGCCAAGTATCAATTCCCAACAATGACGATGTTTTCATTGATAATGGTTGGGTTGTCCCGTACAATCTGTGGCTTTGGTTAAAATATGATTGTCATATTAATGTTGAAGTATGCGGAGGGATCAAATATGTCAAGTACATATACAAGTACATCCATAAAGGTCCTGATCGAGTCGCACTAGAGTTACGAAATAGGCAAAATTGTGATGAAATCCAACAATATGTGGATGGAAGGTGGATTTGTGCGCCTGAAGCATTATGACGAATTTTCTCATTTGAGTTCAGTAGGATGTATCCTTCAGTCATTAGGTTACAATTACATACACCAAACCAACATTTGATTTATTTTGACCCCCAACAACACGTAAGTGATCTACTTGCAGATGATGACAACTCGAAGACTATGCTTACAGAAATTTTCGAACTAAATTGTTATCCTGACTTGACTGGAAAGTATTTATATCGAGAATTTCCACAATATTACACATGGATAAAATCTGGGGAAAAAAAGATTCGTTGAAGAAGCAACAATAAAGTGGTTGGAAGAGTATATGTTGTGTCGCCATTTGAAGGTGGGATGTTTTATCTTCGTATCCTTTTAAATCAAGTTAGGGGCCCAACATCTTTTGAAGATTTGATGATTGTGAATGGGGTAACATATTCAACATTTAAGGAGTCTGCTCAAATGAGGGGGCTTCTCCAACAGGATGATTACGTAAAAAAATGTCTGCAAGAAGCACGCTCTGTTAGAATGTCATCTTCATTGAGAAGGTTATTTGTATCCATACTGGTGTTCTGTCAACCAACAATAGTTCGAGAACTCTGGGATGAGTTTCATCCTTACATGTGTGAAGATTATGGTAAAGAAATTTCATCAAGTAACTTAATCAACAATAAGTTATTGCTTGAGATACGAAAGTTGTTGCATCAGTACAAAAAGAAACTTGATGATTTTGATTTGCCATCAATAAGTGCTGAGTTTTTAGAAGACACACCGCTACCAAGAATAATTGAGGATGAGCTTTCTTATCAGATTTATGATGATTATTTGAGATCTATCGAACGTTTGAATGCTCAACAGAGGATTGCTTTTGACACCATCATAGAAAGTATTATGCATAACCAATCAAAACTTTTCTTCATTGATGGTCATGGAGGTACTGGTAAGACTTTTTTATACCGCTCAATGTTGGCACATATAAGAAAAATGGGTAAAATTATAATTGCGATAGCAACATCTGAGATAGCTGCGACATTGTTGCAAGGTGGAAGAACCGCATATTCACGTTTTCAGGTTCCACTTAGACCAACTGCTTCAACACTTTGCAAAATAAAAAAATAGACAGAACTTGCAGAACTAATAAGACGTGCATCAGCTATAGTATGGGACGAGGCTCCAATGGCAAATCGCTATGCTTTTGATTCCGTCAGTAAGAGTTTCCAAGATATTATGGAAAATCAAATAGCATTTGGAGGGAAGACAATGGTTTTTGTGCGATTTTTGACAAATGTTACCGGTTGTTAAACGAGGGTCAAAGGCAGAACAAATTGCTACAAGTATTTCAAGTTCAACATTTTGGCATCACGTAAAGATAATACATCTTCAACAAAATATGAGATCTGCTCAAGATGTTGAGTTCTCGCAATTTTTCTTGCACATAGGTGATGGATTGCAACATACTGTGAATCATTATTTCATAAAATTACCAAATTCAATTATAATACCATGGGAAGATGAACAATCAATTCAGATGTTGATTGATTATGTTTTTCCTAATATGATAAATCATGTGAATGATGAAAACTATATGGTCCATAGAGCCATCATCACACCAAAAAAAGTTGATGTCGACAATATTAATCAAATGCTCATTCTCAAGTTACCTGGAGAGGAAAAAGAGTATAGATCTTGGGATAGTGTAGAAGACGACAATCACAACCTTTTTCAAGAAGAATTTTTGAATTCCCTTAGTCTAAGTGGTTTGCCACCACATAAAATCATATTGAAAATAGGAAGTCCTATCACGATCTTGAGAAATGTTGAGCCCGAACTTGGTCTATGCAATGGAACAAGATTAATGTGCCGTAGTCTTGGTAAAAATTTTATAGATGCCGAGATCATAACAGGTCCTCATAAGAGTACCAGATTCTTTCTACATAGAATGCCCTTGAAAAGTGAAGATAACTCTGCATTACCATTTGAGTTGACATGTCGACATTTTCCCATAAGACTTAGTTTTGCTTTGACAATAAACATAGCACAAGGTCAAACAATCCCAAATATTGGCATATTTTTGCTTAATCATGTGTTCAGCCATGGTTAGCTATATGTGGCACTTTCAAGAGGAGTCTCACAAAATTCTACAAAATTTTTGGTAAAAGACGGGAATTTACAGCGTCGATCTAGTGTATTCACAAGAAACGTGGTTTTCAAATACGTATTGCTACCTAATAGAGAATGATAAAGTATAAGTAAATCAACACTCTTTATTGTAAATTTTTAAAAATACATTATGCACAGATAGTTACATTAATCGTTAAATACATGCTATATGTTTTAGCGTTAGAATTTGGGGGATGCTAATATATATATTCTATTATCTGTGTTCAATCATAGCTAGCTATATGTGGCACCTTGTATTATGTAAATGGTTTTATCTATGCCAATGTTTATCTATTTCTCATCCTTTATCTTATCATGTCTCATGAATAACCATTTTTGGCATGTGTATTACACTTTCTATATTTATTGATTCAAATTTGAACAATACTTTTTTAGTGCTTTTTTCCCAACTCCTTTAGCGAGAGAATAGAAGGCGCAATCGGACTCACCATCGACTGAATTGCTCATCCGGCAGGGCAACAATCTAGGTAATAATCGACTATACATGTTTGATTTTTTTTGTAATGGCTTCTCTGAGCGTGATTTATGGTTGACTTTGGAGCAGTTTTTGAGATTCACTCTTGGGTTTTCTATATTTCAATATAATTGTTCTTTTGCTCTTTCAGAGACTAGACCAGGTATTAAGTAGAAAAGTTTGTGGTTGTGAGTGTTTTCTCCACGGTTTATGGGTCCTATTTCCTGATTTTAATTCATCTCTTACTCATAGTTTCAGTTAAAAGTTTAATTTTTGTGGTGTTGATACCATTTTTGTGTGATTTCTTTTTCTTTGTGTAAATTTTGTGCCCATTGAGGCTGAAGAATTTATGATTAAAACAGCCAAGATCATCTCCAAGTTCTCTTTATTCAGGCCTCACTTCAGTATATTCGTGTCATTTTGCTTTGATTTACTTTTTATACTTGCCCTCTAATGGGTATGTTCCGAGAGGTTAAAGGATTTCTAATTTTGTATGACTTAGATTTTTTATTTAAATGGCATGAATACCTGGCAACACATATGACAATAGACCTGGTATACGTCGTGATTCTAGAGCACACTCTTGCGGAGAGGGAACACGGGTATACTAATTGAAACGTCCTGCCCTTTTTATTGCTTTAAAAGTACTAGAAATTTTTTTTTTCCTAAATTTCGTCCATCCCATGAAAATATTTTTATAAAATATTTTACCCTTTAAAATGAAACATCAACCAACTAGCATTTTTAGAACTCAACGAAATAGTCATAGAAATGAAATCATCAATTTGTTTTACCAAACCTAAAAAGCAATAATTTGAAAAAAATAACTCATACTAAACCTCTCAAAAATCTCTCAAAAAACATAAATAACTAGTCTTAAAATCTTTAATTATAAATCATGATTCATAAGTCATAAGTGCGGAAATAAGTAGAAGCGCTGGTCCTCGGGTTGTGTGCACCTTCAGTCCAGTCAGTTCATCCGTCAAAACCTCCCTCAAACTCACCTGCATCCATCACACCTAGTGAGTCTAAAGACTCAACACACCATAATCTTTATAACAAGTAATACATATAAACCACATGCAACGGTGAAAATACTTATAGGTGAAAATAACATTTCATGACATGCATAAACCTTGATCTTTTCCTTTATTTTTCCTTATCATGACATAAAAACATTTTAACATGATCATAACTATTTTCCTTTTCCTTTGTTGAATTCAGATCGTTAATTGTGACTTTCCTGATCATGATCATAAGAGTTGATGGATCCATCTACATGTAACCACAGTACTGGCGGCGGGGACATCAGCAACACTCTCACCGGTCAACTGAGCCTTGGCCTATCATGATTCGAATAGAAATACGATCGTCGGGGTTCCCTCTGGGGCCTTTTCCCATAAATGGGCTCTCTCTGGGGCCTTTTCCCCTCACGACATTCTCATTCGTACCGTTACCACATAACCGTTACCACATATTCGCAATGATGGAAATACGATCGCCGGGCTTTCACTGGGATCATAACCTTCACGATATCCCCACCATTAACGAATTAGTCACAATCATTTCACTTTCTTCAACATTTTTCATGCTCATTACTTTAGAAAAATCATGAATAGCCTTTACATTTTTTTCCTTTTTGAAACCAAGCATGCAACATGTATTTTTAAATGTCTTCCTTAAATCATAAAAATCACTTAGACATTTAAAAATCATAATTTAACCATGAACATTTAAAAATAATCATAATATCATAAAAATAGCATTTAGGACACTGTCATGACGTTTACTAATTTCTAGGTGTAAAAAGACTGTTTTACCCCTAGACTTAAAATTTCCCGTTTTTGACATTTTATTAATTTCGTTGACTTTAACATGTCCCAAATAATTATTTAAGCTTATATGAATTTTCTCATAATTTTATTTGGCTTAAAGCGATAACTTTTAAATTAATCTTTAAATGTGACGTATTAATGCGTTTTAATCCCGAATTAACCCAAACCTTAATATAAAATTCCCAAATTAAAAACTTAGACTTATAATAATTATTTAAGCTTAAACCTAATTTTTCATAATTTTATAAAGCTTAAAACTAGGCGTTTCAATTAACTCGTTAATTAACGTTTCGTGCGGCGATTAAATCCCGAATAAATCCAAAACTCATTATTTTGATCCCAAATTTTAAACATAACCTTTTTATGATTTATTCTACCCTTCCAAGTCATGAGCCACCCCCGTGGACCCATGGATCTATTTTTTGTTCTAAAATTCGAAATAACGACACCTAATCGAAACCACCGAGCCATCTCCCAATTTACTCGAGCCACGCCCGAGTCACCTTGAGCCAAACCCTATCCAACCCATCTATGAACCCTACTGACCAGCCCCAAGCCCAAGAACCAGCCCCTGGCCCGTGTTTAAGCCCCTGAACCCTGGACCCAAGTGCATGCATGTGTATAAGTGTGTATCCTAGTTGCATTAGGACTCCTAATTGGACTAGGACTCAACCAGCTGTGAACCACTCGACCCCTCATGAACCTAACCCTCCCTGGACCACACCCAGACCCAGCCCAGTCCAGCCCCAGTCCTTGAACTTGCGCCCGAAGCACTGCCCATGACAGCAACCTCACGCGAGCACAAGCTGCAATGCTTCCCCTTACGCTCCCTCTCAACCAGCAACCGACCAGGCCGTCCCAGCCCCTGCCCAGACCATTTTGCACCCTCTTAGGAACCTAAGGACCTAGCCTAGACCAGCCCAAAGCCCCCTGGACGAGCCCCTCTCTTCCCTGCACCACAGCAACAACCTACGCTATCCTTGTGCTTCTCGGGTGGGAATCCTAGCTTGCTAGGACTCCCCCCCAGCCATCCTGACTCGAGTCCTAGCATGGCTAGGACTCTTCCCTTGACCCAAGCCAAGCCCCAGCCGTGGCCCAAGCCAAGCCATGCATTACAGCCCTTACAACCGAGCCCTACATACACCATTACAGAATTTTGGTTCCAGCTTGTGTGTGCTGTGGTTGTGCAGCGTTTTGGTGTGTTCTTAGGACTCTAAACTCACGTGAATTCATGCTTGATCAAGTCCTAATCATGGCAGCCCTCTAAAACATATAAAAACATGATTTTGGAATCAAATAACACATGTTTAAAGCATATATGCACATAGTTACGAAAATAAAAGTTGTGTGCTTTGTTTTCATGCAAATTCAAACTTAAATACATAATATGGTGTGATGATGAGTAAAAGGAGAATATGGCGTGCCTTTGCGTGTTTTACGCACGAATAAACGTTGACGATTGTGAAGAACGGCGACGGTAACCTATGCTTGAAACTCCCCTTGAAATTTCGAACTTTATCTTCAAAATTGTGGTCTGTGTGTCGTGTATATTGGCTGATGGGGAGTGTTTGAATTGCTTGTGGGTGTGTGGCCATGAGTATGTAGGATTAAGGGTGGGGTTTAACATATTTTATAGTCTAATTAATCACTAATTAGGCTTTGACCCATTAAATAGGTAATGTAGGCCCATTGGTACTTAATTAGAATTTTAAAAATAGTTTTGTTTAATAAAATTTGTGAATTTATTAGCCGGGTTGCTAACACGTTCGTGTTTTTGTTAAAAATCCAACGCCGATAAAAATTACGCCCCGGCGTATAAAATCACCTAAAAACCCCATATTTTCAAAAATAATAAAAAGCATCACCCATATTTTAATTAATTAAAAACAATATTTAATAAAAATATTTTCTATTTTTCAGCCCTTGGTCTCCGTTTCTCGATCGCAACTCGAATAACCTTTAAAATTACATTTTAATGCAGCCATGTAGAAAATATAATTTAAACATGCCAATATGCACAACATAATTAATTAATGCAATTAAAACATTTAATTAAAATACAAAAGAATTTAATAATTGCATGCATGTGGTTTGCGTGAACCTTTAAATTTTCGGGGCGTTACACTAACACTTCTTATGTAACGCTTCTGGTTGTTACATTTAATAAATGTTTCATACATGGAAAACGCGGATGATGGAGACAGGAATCCGACCAATAGTGTCCATAAATAGACAACGTCGCAGGTTTTTAAAATTCTTTGTATTACAGTAATAAACTTGACCTTAGCATGGATTTACAAATTTATTATTTCAATTGTTCTATCTACTCAATTTGTTAATTTCTATTTCAACTTAAGCACAACATAGTATGTGTATTCCGGAAAGAATATATTCTCGATACAAAATATTTTGGTGTCATGGTATTGCAATATCATGAATGTTTAACTCATATATTCTTGACACACGCAACGCATGTGTCTCGGTGGCTAGTATTACACTAAAATCTCTATAAATTAATAATGTATGGACTATAAAATTTATTAATTTTTATAAATATCAATTAATCTATAAATTAATAATTTATTGTTTTAAAGAACATGTTTTCGATTAAGCAAATATAAATGTAATTACGTAATAAATCAATGTAATTATTATACATACGTAAGTACATTAAATTATATACATAGACATTATATTATTATATTATATACATTATATTCATATGTGTGTGTGTGTGTGTGTATGTTATACACTAAAATCTCTATAAAATAATAATGTATGGACTATAAAATTTATTAATTTTTATAAATGTTAATTAATCTACAAATTAATAATTTATTGTTTTAAAGAATATGTTTTCGATTAAGCAAATATAAATTTAATGACATAATATATCAATGTACAAGCAATGTTTGTGTCATATTTATTAAATTAATAATTTATCGTTTTAAAGAATATGTTTTCGATTAATCAAATATAAATTTAATTACATAATAAATCAATGTATAATCAATGTTTGTATCATATTTATTAAATTAATAAAAAAAAATTAAAAGTTATTGTACATATATATTAATAAAATTAAATATATTATATTCTTTATTTTTAATAATTAAATAATATTCATTGCATCGACTAATTAAATTAAATTCATTGATTAATTACTTTATTATTATCGTTTGTAGGTTATTATATTACTTCGAGAATTTAGCCAGTAAAAATTCAAAGACAACATACCCGATGTTCCAAGCAAAAAACAAAAAAAAACTTAGTAGGTCTCTTGTGAGATTGCATCATGAATATTTATCAGTCAGACGTGTCAACTCTGTTCATATTTATAATAACATGTAATACTTGTGTCACAATAAGTAATATTTTTTTTATGGGTGAACCAAATAAGAGATATGTCACACAAAAATGACTCATGAGACCGTTTAACAAAAGTTTTTGTGAAAAAATTAGATCGAAATTGATCGGATAATTGCGATCCAATTTCGATTAGAACACAGTTATATAAATTTTTTTTTTTTTATTTCTTTTATGTGTGATACACCATATTGGAAAGGTTTAAAAAGTTTTATTTTTTCCAACACAATAAATATTAAGATAGTATAAATAAGGTAAAAAAATATCAACTGCAAAACATATAGTCATATTTATCTTTTGCTATTATCAAATATAGTATATTTAAATAAAAACATATTTTCATGCGCAAAAAGGGATAACATGAAAAAATAAATTGTTTGATCTCTTCAACACCTAAGCATATTTCGGTTTTGGTTTCGATTCCAAAGGCGAATCTGCACAAACACAAATTAAATTCATCGATAAATTAAACATGTATTGAATTTAATTCGATTAGTCGATGCAATAAATATTATTTAATTAATAAAAATGAACATTTTTAAAAATGATAAACCCCTTTTAAAAAAATCCAATATTATGATTAAAATACTCTTGATTTGGCTTTCCAAACCTCAGTCGTATCATGCTAGATTTTGTTTGTCTAAATTTAGTCCATTTTTGCTTCATTTATACATTTTATGCTACACGAATAGTTATGGTATATGTTTCTTAAAAAAAAAGGTATGGTATAATATTTTAATTATATTAAAATTTACTAAATGAATAATGAAAATGAATGGTCAATTATCTCCAGCAAGAAATGCAGCACAAAATAGAATAGAGGATTTTGTTCCCCTATTCCGACCTTTTTTCAGAATTTGTTTATCAAACAATCTCCCGACGCCACACATAGATGTGACAAATATAATATTAAAAAATTCAAAAGAAAAGAAAAACAGAGAGTCGTAAATTAAAATATTGTATCATAAAACAAATCATGGGGCATACTTTTTAAATTAAAATAATAATAAAAAAAAAAACTCATTGATGATCACCAACAAGCTATATTTGTAAAACAATGCATTACAGCACAAAAATTTGTAAAATATACCGACTTCTTTTACTACTATCAAACTGTTTCTAGTGTCAATCTTCAACAAGCGATACACAGATAGCCATTGTTATAATTATTGTACAACGAAAAGAAGAGTAAACATTTCAACTGCACCATATATACTTCAGGTAAGGCGAATATCACAGAAGAAATTCTCGCATTCGTACAGGTCTCTTCACTGCATTTGTAAAACCCTACTCAAAACAAAGGATGAAATATGCACGGAAGATGATGATTATATGTTCCAGTTATTAGATATTGCAGCAAGAAAGAATGATAGAAATTGAAGCATGTATACTTTGTCATTCCTAAGTTCATAGGGAGAATAGATGAAGATGAAGTAAATATCGAACGTGCAGAACAATGAAAATGGCAAGTATCGTCATCTAGTTTGGAAAAGTAAATAGTCCTACGATTGTATATCAGTTGCAAACAAGACACGAGTTTTTTATCCAACCCTTGTTAAAAGTCAGAAGGGTGTTTGGCGAATGTTATTTTCTGGGAGCATGTTACATTTTGACAAGTAATATGGAATAATATTCCGCTCTATTTTCAAACAAGGAACATTTTTGTTCTAAAAGGGTTATTCACGGGGCTCGGAGCCAAGAATCCGTTACTAGCTGATGCGATCATCGTAGGCCCAAGCTCCGAGGAAGGCGTGGAAGGCATGGGATCTTGTTTGGGAGTCATAGGAACGTTATTCAAGTGCTATAGGGAGAGGAGTCCAGAAACCACGGTGCCCGAGCGGCCAAATCTTACCGCTCGAGCGCCACACTTACTGTACAAGAAGAAGTTCCAGAATGACCCACGCTCGAGCGGCAAAATCTTACCGCATGAGCGCCAAGAGCCTAGAAGACCCCGCATTCGAGCGGTCAAATCCTACCGCCCGAGCACCGGCTGCAGCGAGAAAAATCTCTCTTTCCTAGTTTAGAGTTTTAATAAGTTATGTAATTAAATTTTTCATATCTTTTGACTATGGTCGAATTTTGTGGATGGTAGACAATTATTACGGAGATATACAATAGTTTTGAGGTTTTTTCTCAACTTTTTCAAGGCTCTTTCTTTGTAATCAAAATCAAACTTATCAAAGTTTTACTTTGTGACGTTCGTCGATCGTTCTTATGCGGATTGTCAAAGACGAGTTCTTTGGAGGTTCGTTCGAGTGTCGATTGTTTTCTTTGTGATCGTTTATTACTAAACCACATAGTTTAGGGGTGAAGATCGTGTATTGCTTGAATCAAAAAATCGGGACATCGTAACAACGATCCTTGTTCATTATTGAATTGAGGGCGCGATTCATATTTAATCGTGTTAGCTTTTCTTCGTACGAGGATTCATATCATTTGGTATCAGAGCTTTGGCTCATTGAATTCAAGTAAGTTTATATTATCTCGTTCTATTATCAGATCTGTTTATTTTTCGTCCTTTTTTCAGATCTGTTTTTGTTTTATCGTTCTTTGTCAGTTTTTTGAATTTTGGTGATTTTTGTTTAGAATTTTCGCGTGCACAAATTTGCCTTGTGCAAGGAAAAAAATACAAAAATTCTGAAAATTCACCATTATTTTGTTTTGGTATTTTGTTCTATTCTCTATTGTGAGTCATATTCAAGTGTCTCTCACAATCAAAAAAAAATTATTATTTTTTCAAGTTTCTTATCTACGAAGTTCAAGTGAGTCGATCACAATTGTTCACAAGTTGAACTTGATTGTTTGATGTATCCAAATAAGAAGCTTGAGCACGTTTGAGGGAACTCTCGAATTCGAGTGAAATTACTTGAGTGCGAGTAAACTTTCTTTGGAGTGACCGGTGAGTATTTGAAGTGAAGTGAAGTGAGGAGTGGACAAAAAAAAAAAGAAACGAGAAACGAGAGACGAGCGAATTTCTTTGGAGTGACCGTGAGAATTTGGGTGAGGAATATCTTTTATTTCTACTAACATTTTCTTGCAGGTACAAGTCCGAAAGTAAAATGAAAAGGGAGGTAGGAGATAGTTCGAACCAAAGGTTGTCTAAAGTTCAAATGGAGGCATTGTTTGGACATTTCACTAGGATGATGAGGGTTGAGTTGGAGCCGTTACATGAGAGGATGAGTAGGCTTGAAGTTAGTACTAGTGAAAATAAATCTAACCTAAAGACTTGGGTAGAGGCGAAGAAGAGGAAGAATATGATTTGGGAGGAGACGAGGAAAGCCAAAACGAGAATTGGGGTAGGAACGAACGAGGTAGAGGATTTGGGAGAGGAAAAGGAAAAGCTGTATTGGGTAGATACAATGATGGGCATAGGGAGGATGGTGATATGGGTAGTATTAAGATGAAAATTCCTTCGTTTCATGGGAAATCTGACCCGGAGCATACTTAGAGTGGGAAAAGATGGTAGAGTTTGTTTTTGAATGTCACCACTACTCCGAACAAAAAAAGGTTAGGTTGGCGGTGGTTGAGTTTTTAGACTACGCTCTCATTTGGTGAGATCACTAGTGACCACCAGGACGAGGTATAATGAGAGACCCATTGAAACTTGGGATGAGATGAAAAGAGTAATGAGAAAGAGATTTGTGCCCAACCATTACTATAGGAAGATGTTTAAGAGGCTACAAACTTTGAGTCAAGGAGTAAAGAGTGTCGAGGACTACTACAAAGAGATGGAAATAGTCATGATAATGGCAAATGTAGAGGAGGATAGTGAAGCGACGATGGCACGTTTTCTTTGTGCTTTGAACAGGGAAATCCAAGATTAAGTAGAGCTTAGGCATTACTTGAATCTAGACGAGATGGTACAAATGGCCATCAAGGTGGAGTAACAACTTAAGAGACGAGGAGTTGGCCGCACCAATCAAATTGGGAGTGCATCAACATCTTGGCGTTCCAACATTATTACACGTGAAGAAGGCAATGATGTGGCCAAGCCCAAAGAAGAATTTAAACAGGAGACACATGAACAAGGAGCGCAAGGTAAATCTGAAACTCCTATTAATCGTTCTAAAGACATCAAGTGTTTTAGGTGTCAAGGAGTTGGCCATATCGCTAGCCAATGTCCTAACAAGAGGGTGATGGTAATGAATGCTTATGGGGATTATGATTCTCAAAGTAATGGTGATGATTATGAGATGCCTGCGTTAGAGGATCCTGATGAGGGTTATGAGGTGGTTGTAGGTGAGGCATTGGCGACTAGGCGTATCATGAGTACCCAAGCTGAGGAGAAGGCGACCAATCAGAAAGGGAACTTGTTCTATACTAGATGCTTTGTAAACGAAAAGGTTTGCAATGTTATTATATATGGAAGAAGTTGCACCAATGTGCCTAGTAGTGAGATGGTAGAAAAATTGGGTTTGCCTACGTTAAAGCACCATCAACCATATAAGCTTCAATGGTTGAATGATCGTGTGGAGGTGAAGGTGAACAAACAAGTATTGGTTTCTTTTTCGATTGGGAAGTATGCTGATGAGGTGTTGTGTGATGTGGTACCAATGCATGTTTGTCATATTTTGTTAGGGAGACCATGGCAATATGATAGGCAAGTGAAACATGATGATTTCAAGAATAGGTACTCATTTGTTCAAAACAAAAAACCTATTGTTTTACTTCCTGTGACCCCAAAGCAAATATTGAAGGACCAATTAAAGAAAAGAAAAAGAGATGGGGCAGAAAAAAAGAGCGTTCAAAAAGGTGAGATGACCTAAGAAAAAGAAAAAGACATGGTCGAAAGAAAGAGTGAACAAAAAAGTGAGATGACCTTAGAAAGAAAAAGAGAAGAAAATGAAGAGAGGAAAGAAAAAGAAAAGGAGGCCAAAGAAAAGAAAAAGAAAAATAATTTGATGGCCCAAAAGAGTGAGTTAGAGAGTTGTTTATTCTTGCATAAGCCATTTCATGTACCTTTGTACAAAGTGGTTTATTCTCATTGTGATGATATAGCCGGTTCAATCCCGAGCATTATTATTTCGCCTTTGCAGGATTCTGGTGAAGTCGTGATGAGGAGGCGAGCAAATGTTGATGGTACAGAACTGCAATGGGGTGATCCATATGATGTTGAGAGCAATCAGCGTGAGGTAAGAGTAGTTGACCCCGCAACGACTATGAGGTATGACATTCTTCGTTACCTTAGTTCGTTGTGTTGTCGTTTTCGTGGGAACGGGTCGAACATGTGATATTTAGGAGGTATGACTGTGATTTATCCTTTTTGCCTAAGTATCATAGAATTGAAGATGGTAATATACTGCATAAATCAAATTCAACTGTTATTGATTTTGAGTTTTCAAAAATTGTCAAATTGATGAGGCTTTGTCATGGGAATAAATTAAATGCGTTAGAATTAAACTCAAGTGATGTGATAAATGATAGCATGGATAGTACATTTAGTGTATCCTATTTGCATGATTTATACGTGGTTGGTTGTGGTTTTGAAGGATGCATGATAGAATATGATAATTTCTCCATTCATGATGAATATATGTTTAAAGAGAATAAAATTTTCATTATATGTTCATTGCATGAGATAATCCTTATTCCTAGTGAACTATGGTCGTACACGAGTATGGATTTTTTTTTTGTTAATAGGTCTAAGAAGAGGAGGAATCTGATATTTGTGATAGTTAATTATATCTTATCATTTGGTTCGTTTGTTATTTGGTGTATGTTGAAGTTGGTGAGTTGATAGTGAAGGCAAGCATGGAGCTAGGGGCGTTGATGGAGCACGGTAGCGATAGAACCTACAAACTTGAGCTTAAAGGTAAGCATGTTGATCATATAATCCTTGTTATTACTAACTTGTATAATTTTTGTGTAGGTATCAAAGATTTGAGGACAAATCCTTTTCAAGAAGGGGAGGATGATGCGATCATGGTAGGCCCAATCTCCGAGGAAGGCGTGGAAAGCATGGGATCTTGTTTGGGAGTCATAGGAACGTTATTCAAGTGCTATAGGAAGAGGAGTCCAGAAACCACGGCGCCCGAGCGGCCAAATCTTACCGCTCGAGCGCCACACTTACTGTCCAAGAAGAAGTTCCAGAATGACCCGCGCTCGAGCGGCAAAATCTTACCGCCCGAGCGCCAAGAGTCCAGAAGACCCCGCCCGCTCGAGCGGTCAAATCCTACCGCCCGAGCGCCGACTGCTGTGAGAAAAATCTCTCTTTCCTAGTTTAGAGTTTTAATAAGTTAGGTAATTAGATTTTTTCATATCTTTTGATTTGTAGTCAATATATGGTCGAATTTTGTGGATGGTAAACAATTATTACTGAGATATACAATAGTTTTGAATTTTTTTATCAACTTTTTCAAGGCTCTTGCTTTGTAATCAAAATCAAACTTATCAAAGTTTTACTTTGTGGCATTTGTCGATCGTTTTACGCGGATTGTCAAAGACGAGTTCTTTGGATGTTCATTCGAGTGTCGATTGTTTTCTTTGTGATCATTTATTACTAAACCACGTAGTTTAGGGGTGAAAATCGCGTATTGCTTAAATCAAAAGATCGGGACATCGTAACAATGATTCTTGTTAGTTATTGAATTGAGGGCGTGATTCATATTTAATCGTGTTTGCTTTTCTTCGTACGAGGATTCATATAACTAGCAAGGAATTCGTAGCTACACATTTCCAAAGGATCACGAGCACCAACTGAAAACTACACTTCTGCTGAAAAAAATGTCCACGTCTATTAGTTGTTCCCAGGTCGGCCAGTAAAGGTCTAACATAAGGAGTTGCTCAGTCTTAATTAGAGGTGCAAATAAATTGAGCCAGCTTGATCGAAATTATCGAATTTGAGCCAAACTCAAACAAGTTCGAACAATTTTCCATTCAGTTGTTTGAGAGCTGCTTCCGAGTTTTATCATTTTACAATTATAATATAATTATATCTTAAATAAATATATTTCGAGTATTGTTCTAGAGCAAGAATTTTAATAGCTCGCAAAAAATGTTCAAATCTTTCGAAATGAACTCAAACTCGATCTCTAATTCGAGCCAAACATTTTAACCTTTTTGAGCATCGAATCGAGCTCAAGCTCTATTATATCTAATTCAAGTCTTAGCTAGAAGCAATATTAGACATGAAATGAATAAAACTGATTTGATTGCGGCATAATTGATCAATTTTTAAGCGAAAATGTTTATTAATTTTTCTATTAACCTTCGCAGTTTAAGAATTCAATATAAGCCTGCCAAGTATTAAATTTAAAAGTTGAAGGTAGATAGATTACTCCACAAGCGCTGGTGATAATGGGTAGGAATATTGATAAAATGGTAAAGTTTTAAAACAAAAACAATCTCAACCTTGTCACAAACATAAATTTATATCAGAAATGCATTGAAAAATTCTATATGGTGGGCTAAACGTTCTCCAAGAGATCAGGAGATACTAAAACAAAACAAGGAATAAAGGTGTCACATCTAACTAAGATGAATCTGCATGAAAATTGAAAAAGATCGAATTTTTGGGAAAATTCGAGGAGTTATTTTAAAGAAAAAACAGTGGATTGCAGGTGAATTTCATGGTTGATAATAAAGACATCTTTATTTCAAAAGCAACACAAAAGAATGAAGAGATATTTAGTGTATTTGACATCTTATAGAATATTGAAATACAAAACATATATGAAGTGATGCATACCTCATTGAATTTGAACAATATAGGACGTGAGTCTCTCTCCATTGTTCCCGGCTTTTTTACCATATTCTCTGAAACTTGAGAGCCTTTATTATTTGCTTTTCTAAACCTGAGAAACAGAAATTATACATGATCAAAAGCAAAGAAATGTGAAAAGGGGGAAAATGATCAATATTTTACAAAACTTTTGATGCTTGTTCTATTTCTTTTCCGTCTCTTAAACCCATTTTGTTTTTCTTTCTAGTGCACAAAGGACAATGAAAAGATGGTCATAAGAGGATTAAGTTAAGAAAAGTCTGGTTATACCTATCAAAGAAACTATTGAGGTCACCCGAACACTTTTTTGTTCTTTCCATTGATTTAAATGAATTGGATGAAATAGAGAGGTCAGATTGCTTTGAAGGTGTTGGACCTTCCCCAATTATTTTCTTTTCAAAAAATCTTGTAGTGTAGCAAGATTTGGATAATTGTCCACTTCCACTGCTATTATTTTGAAAGGAACTGGTCTCTTGCGCACAGAAATGGGTAGATTTGGTGGTGGCAGCTTCCAGAATCTTTTGCTTTTCCACCTATAAATCATCATACATGACATCATTTCTCATAATAGAAAATACGGCAGATCACAAGGTAGGCCGTTCTCGTGGCCATAGATGTGAATCAATTGAGTGAATTATGCAAAATTATGAGCACACAATTGTGATCATTTGATGTAAACAAGGATGATAGAAATGACAAAAATATGCAAGATGATTAAGCTTAACTTCACATACACAACACATACACACATGCATATAGTTAATTAGATATTTGTCCAGAAGAGATAAAACTTCACAAAAAGTAAAATCAATATGAATAGCATCCTAACTTTGCTAGTATCATAGATAACTGAAATTTTTACCATCTAATACAGTACGCATTCAAATAAAAAAAACAAATTATTTTGCAAGTCAACATCGAGATCAAGGACACTTGTGTTGTCGGGAATTCTCGTTACTTCAGGCAGCGAAGTACAGCCAAGTAAAATAAGCAAAAGAACGTCATCATTTTTTCATAAACTACTGGGAGAACAAGTCACAAATCACGATTAATTCTGCGACGGTCTAAATAATTAGTTATCATATGAAAAATGAAATAAATACGCAGCTCCATAATTTACCTCGTGAACCAAGACTTGCTTCACTGCTATGGCGAGATTGAAGTGACCTGGACAGTACCCCTGCTCGATAGATGAATGAAAAGTATAAAAGTGATGGAACTTCATAAAAGAGTTAATTGTTCTGAATAAACGTGGGAAACAGAGAATTTGGGAGAATTGTTTATTGTTTATGTTTTCTTGATATGTAACTCATCAAACAAACAAGACTATACCAATAGGGAAACAAATCAAATTATTGTTCAAGTATAAAATGGAGATTCTAATACTTCCAAAGCAGAATAATATTTTTTCTAAATAAATGAAAAGTGTTATGTGAAAGACGCATCTGCATGAATAGAACACTAACCTCGAAGTTAATAAATTTGCTGAGAGGGGGATCAAAAAAAAGTTCAGACGCCTCTAAAGCATCCTCATGTCTTGAAGTCCCAGATCTATCAGATTTGATGTTCTTGTATGTGATAAAATATGACACCATGACGTTCACTAACTGACCCAGATCACTCCTCTCTTTTTCTGAAAGTAAATGTAATGCAACCTGTGAAGGGATACAGCATTAGAAGATGGGCAATAAAGGCCTCATTAAAGTTTGTTCATGCAAAACACTTTTCGGCCAAAGTGCCTGATGGAGAGGTAGCATTTAGATCCCGACAGGTTTTTACTTAAAAAAACGCAGCACAAATAAACAGAATTGGAAATGAAGCTAAATATAAAGAAATTCATTGATGAATTACTGGTCTTAGTGTTGGTGGTGAGAGAATGTGCAGCATGGGAGAAACTGAGTCTTCTGTAAAGGATTTCATTGACAAATGCCTCGAAATGTATGGTGATATTCTATTATTCCATGTGTAAAATATGTCCACCCGTTCTGCTGAAATTGTTCGGTGTCTGCAGAACATTAACAGAATATTTAACTACAAAGCAAACATCAGGGTAGAAATTTCACAAGTACCATGTGATTAAGATACCTCTGGAAAGACTTCGGCCATTGAATTTCGAGTTTCTCAAGTTGAGCCACCAGACCATGTATTGATATTGCGATTGGAGGTTGATAAACTGTGGAAATGAAATTGAAAATTGAACCATACATCACCAGAGGAATTGACCATTTATGATGACCAAGTATTCAATTACCTTGAAGAGACATCTGTTGTGTACGCATGATGTATCGATGATTTACATCAGAAACTAGCAGATTATCTAAACATTTTACCTGAGTAATAATTCACCAAAAACAAATTATTATCCCCTGGATGTAATCTATATGAACAAGGTATGCATAACTTAATTCATAAATAATACTTACTGTCTTTTGCATAACAGGATCAATATAACGGAGCAGCAGAATGTTTTCATGAATCCCATCCAATATTAATTCATAATCACCACTGATGGAACAAGAAGATAAGATGTATCACCAACATTTACATAAAAGTTCACAAATAAAACAATTTTAAAACTTACCGGTTAGATACAAGGGAATACAGAAAATCAAAATCTTTTGTGATGTTAACAGAATAATTAGATTTCTGGGACCTTTTCTCCTTTTTCTTGTGGAATATCTTCACACAAATAAAGAGGAAATCACAGCAATGCCGACAAGTAAAAATGTAAGAAATTGCTTAGAAATTGATGCAAGTCATTTACCAAACTCACCTCTTTCCATACATCAAAAGCACTTTTAGAAACATCCTTCCGACCAACCACTTGAGAACCTATCTCCAACTTAAAGGGGAAAACAATATTAAATGCTAACCATTTTGTTTAAAGTTGAACCTTGCTTTGACCAGATAATTCAATTAGTAGAGAAATAAAAGAGATCAGTTATATGGTAAATGTGAGTAATAACCATGTTAAATGGTGATAATCCACCTGGACCAAATAATAGGTGTTTGAACGAATTATATGACCAAAAAAACAAAAAACCAACAAGAAAAAAAATGAAATTCAAAATATACCACATTGAGGATTTCCTTCTTCTGGTTGAGAAACTGAAGAGTGTTCAAGCATGATCGAATATCACATTCTGGATGGAAGTTAAGATAAGAAATGAAGTGACTAAGAAGAGATAACTTTTTGAAACTCACAGATAAATATGAGACTATATGTAGTCCAGAGACGTCATATTCAACAATTATCAAATAGGAAGAGAAATAAATCAAAGGTACAGGACCATGTTGCCAAAATATAGGTGTGAACTGCGTAAATTAACTTTCAAGCATCATCACCTAGAAAAAATAATACTCATCATTTAAGAACAAATGAGACCAGATTCCCATTATTATTCTCTTTAGCATAAGTTAAGAGAACTCAGAGGCTAACTTCACACCATAAAAATTCTAGTACTTATTCCATTTAATGAAAACTCACTGTATTTTCCCATCTTGAGGTATTATTGTTAATTTTATTTTTTGAAATGCAACTGCTTCTGGGACATATCAAAACAGGATAGTGCTTCCCCAGTAATCATGGGGCCTGGAGGAATTCAAAATGCATCGTCTTCACAGATGAGACTCCACCGCACCCTGAATTTCACTGTTCATGGCTACTTCTAAATATAGCTCTGTGACCATGATTTCTTAGAGCTAGATTTGTAATCATACTGACAAGTTTAATATGCATACCAAAAACAACTTCTCCCAATGACGGACACTTTTTTCCATGCCAATTTAAGAGTGCTGGCTGGTTTCCCAGCCATTGTCTCTAAATCTTCATGCACTTTCAAATCCCTCTCTTTCTCTCTCTCTCTCTCTTCCTCCATCCCTCCCGTTTACATAAAAGATTGTCTGTAGTCTTGAAACTTGATATTAAAACTAGAAGACATAAAGTCAAAAATATGAGGAAATTATGCTTACCTGTGTATTCCACCAATGCAGTAAGAGCAACGGAACTCGTTTTCAATCCTTCTTTGTTACATATATACTTCAGCCTATGATTTCGGCAAATTTCAGTCATTCGTTTAGGTTATCATATTGGAGGTAGCTTCAATACAAGTTGCCAGCACCAAGTGAGTGCAAATTCATTAATACACAAGTGACACAAGCATATTATTGCATAAAGAAGACAATGTGAGACTTATTAAATAAATTCATTAAGGTTGTTCTTCAATTGATAGATTCCAAATTCCTTCAATTAATTGGATGTATAAAATTCAAGTAAATTTCAGACCATATTATATCAAGTCAAACAATTTCAATCATCACTATGATAAGTTTCGAATCCACCCATGAAAATTCATTCCCCAAATCTTTCTCAAAATCAAATCCCTTCCTCTAAATTAAATGGATCAATCCAAGCATAACATAAGACATTTTAACAAAAATAAACTTGACTAGTCAAGAAATGGGAACGAATATGAAAACAAAAAAAATGAAATATCAATATTAGTTGGAAGTTAAAACTACAAATGCGTTACATTTGACAATATGATGTCAAATGCAAAGACATAATTATCGCAAATTAAAGTTCATAATTGTATGAATCCATCTATCAGAATGAAAAAGCATAATAGTTTAGTGCCTATGTATCTGGTGTTTTGTCGAGAATAATAAAAAATGATATTAGTGAAATGTGATAGCATGCTAACAGACTTAAGTTTCATTTTCTTTTAAAAAAATTATCATGTCTGCAACATAAAAATTCCAGAAATTCATGTTCAATCTATTATCCACCGAAGAAAGAACTGCCAGAACTGATTTATTGAACAAAAATATATAAAAAAATACCTATTTACAACGCGAGTCGCTGTTGGTTGGACAAAAATATGAACCCTGCAAAGTAAGAAAGCTTCTTCAGGTAAAAGGACATGGTCAAGCCACAAGACAGTACTTTTTGCATTTATGTGGATGGAGACTTAATACAACTAACCCTGACCCTGACCCTGATTCACTAAATCCATTAAATATGAAGCAAAATTGATGACAATATACCCGGATCTTACTTTGCGACCTGACGTAATGGCCTTAAGGCTGGTGCATATAGATCATTGCAAATGCATATCACCTACATTCAAAAACAGTTATCTCAGTCAAAATAATATTTTAAACAACAGTGTGAGATAATATCATACTTACTGGCCTCAATAAAGATGTACTATTTTTCCTTTTTTGAGAAGACTTTCGCATAGAATGTCCTTCCTGGACTACGTTCTCCTTCCCAGTATCTCTTTTTTGTTCAGCAGACACCTGCATCATTTTGGGTAAACATTTTTGACACTGTAGGCTCTATCCTGATAATATAGAGGACTACTAAGCACACGACCAATTCTAACCTTGTTAGTTACCATGTAAACTAATTTGACAACAGATATGAACCATAAAAATTTACGAATCAAATTGATTTATATGAAACGATTAAAATTGTGGATAAAAGCAAGTCATCAAGCAACAAAATTTTCTTAAGATATGGGAGAAAGAGATTTTTTCAAGGATCAAACCAAAAAATGAACATCTGTAGGAAAGTAACTACCATTTATAATCTCCCTATCTGCTTTTCTTCAAATTTTCATGCAGCCATCTGGTTGGTAAAATGAATGTGTTTTGCCCGTATAAATACAAATGTATAAATCAAACAAACATTGTGCAGTTGAATTTACAGCAATTGCAAATATAATCATAATCATGGAAGAAATTCACCATTGTTACTGTCCATCACATGTTCAGGTTAAAAATGAGATGCTGCTTTGGTTGACCAATTTATTTCATATTTTATTGGTTATCTATAACATAGAGATGCAATTATTAACCGCACAATGATTTCATAACATACCAACCGAAGAATGACCTCCACAGCACCCTTGCCATCATTAAGGGCCCCGTCAATTTCATCAATGATCTAAAAGAATAGTCCAATTTCTGTTTCAGATAACATCAATATCACTGGAAGAAGTAGTACAATAACAAAATTTGCACATTGGAACCTACCAAACACTTCGGCTTTGAATCAGCAATAACAGAGTTCATCTGAACCACGTCAAGAATTTTAGCTTCAATGGCTGCTGATGACCGGTCATCACTTGCATTAATCTGTCACAGGAAGAAATGTCGTATAGTGTTAGATACGATATGAATCACAACTTGTATGCATGAAAGGACAAAACAAACATACCTCGACAGTTTACTCAATGGCAAAAAAGTTTGGTGTCTGATTACAATGTAGTCTATTTTAGCAATAAAATGGAAAGATTATTCTAAAAAATTCATTGAATCGAATCTGAAAACAGATTAGAGAAGTATGTACTACTATGTACTTATCAACTGAACTATAAATACAAACATAAATGTTGATCTCAGACCTCCACGACTCGGTATCCACAATGCTTAGCAGCTACATGTGCAAGTGTTGTCTTCCCAAGCCCAGGGGGACCACAAAGCAATAGAATCTGTGAGACATTGAAGTTTTTATTCAATTGACATTCAACAACAGCAGGTGAAATTTATGTGACAACGCATGAGAAATATAAGTAGACCATAAGTCATGAAGCTCAGACAGCAATTAAACCACATCATAATCGCTCTAGTCTGAAGCAATTGGCCGACATGATATAATAACTCATCGTGATTTTCATCATTGAGGAAATCTGATTGAGGAAAAACTGAATATTAACTAATAATGTGGATGCAAATGATAAAATGAGCAGCAAATAATAAGAAAAATGGATGTGGTATGATCCAGCAGCAGAGTTGGTTTGACAGCAAACACATTTTTACAAACTCATTATTTGTAAGAAGCACCCAACAGTAGGTAAGATGGTCCCAAAAACAGGACTTATTGCGTCCCAAAACTAGACCCAAAAGTGCATAAAAGTGGCCCCCACCTCCAACTGCGCAGAAATTTTTTCAAAATTTCAGCTGTTTTTGTAAAACAAATCACAATATCTATGCAATTAATCATTTAGTCAGTTTCAATTCAGGCCAGTTGGTTAACACCCAATATGGCAAGTAGAAACTAACTCTATTTAGCAGTTGGAGAGCAAAATATCATACAATATGAAAGAATAATTAACCTTTGTCGGTAAAAAAGAAAACTACGGTAGCCAGATCCCACAATTGCAATATGTTGGGAGCCACGAAAATCGACTAAGTTGGCTACCACCTAGCTGTTTATACTTACACATCAACATCTAAACAATTATCTTATGAAACAAGTTCAAAATACTTCCAAACTCTATGTTTTCTTTGATTTCAGCTGTCAATGTTGAACTCCATAGTCTCTATTCATCACACATACTACTTAATGCATGGAAAGCGCTCTTTATGTAGATCTTATATATTTTCATTTGGAGACATTCAAGCTCCTAGAAACATGAGTATAAAATGCACCAAGCCACTAGACATCGGGCCTAATCTGTAGTATATCATGTATCCAAATCAAATAGACAACAGCAAAGTTTCTTATACAGAGATTTTCACACACCATGATTGTACGAATGACACTAATAAGAATTATAACAATTATTTACATGGAAGAGGCTGGATACTAACAAACCTTCTGTTCAGGAGGACCATAACCTTTACGTCTCTTGTCCTGTGTCTCATAAATTCTTTGAGAAAAATTGTCCTCTTTACTTGGCCCATTATGAGTTCTCACGGTATCTCGTTCCAATCTGGGTTCTCTCTTACTGTCATGATAATTTTTGGTAGATTGTTTATGGTGTCGAGAGCCTGAAGAATGACGTCTTAAAGCAGAAAAAACATCCTCAGTGGTACTCGTTATTTCACATCCAAATACACAAGAGTCCCATTGTTTTAACCACAAGAGAACCTGTGATATTGACAATAAAGGCCGTAAAAATAATGTGAAAAGCAGTACCCGAAAGTAGTGTACACAGTGACATACATTCAGAAATCAAATGCAAGCAGAAGAAACAAATTATAAAGCCATCACAACCTCACGGTTTGTTTGCTCAGCGCTCAGAAGCTCTGTAAATGAATTTGGAGCATATTTGTCCACCCAAAGTTTCTCGGTAGCTACTGGTGCTTTTGAACTGATTACTTCAGTTGAAACTTCAACACTTGCTCTCAAAGCCTGCAACGGCAGCACAACTATGGTTCAGTATTAATATTTCATACAAAATCAAGGTCGCTGGCTTTACAGCTTAAGGCTTACATTGCAAAATAAATGGCTTCTATCATTATAAACATTACCAACATTAAAAACACAAATTGATGAATGAAATTTTGTATCTGATTTAAATTCTATTTATAAGTGGAGCTAACTTCATCTCGGACTGTCAAAATTTGAAGCTACAAAACACAAAAATTGAATCCACTTGGCAATAACTTAATTGTGAGAGTGAAATTACCATATAAACAACAGTTGAAAGTTTATGGCATCTTACTGGCAAGTTGTCACATCACGCTACCTTTTTACAATAATAACATGACTTCAATTAGTTCAATGTTTTCCCAAGTGTATTTATAATTGTAAAAATGAATTTACTGTGGCACTCATGCGTTAGTAGGAAACTAGCATGTTTAGAAACAGGAAAACAGCATTACAAGGGGTTGACAAAGAGACATCCAACAATTCACAATGAAGTTTATAACACTGGTGGGGGTTTGGCCTAACCTGTCTTACAACATGTTCTAAATGAAAATATATCACATGAGAAGCTTAAAAAAGTTTCCCGTATTATCATTCCATGGAGAGAGGATGAGAAAACAAAATAGACAAAGATTGAGGAAGAAAGACATTAGAAGTATCACAGAGTATGCTGAAGCTTACATTAGTGAATTCATCCTGCTCCACTTTTTGCATTAGAACTCTGACAGGTTCCTGAAGGAGCCCTGCAAGTGAAATGAAATAGTTTTGTAAAAACGATTTCAGTGGTAAAAAAAAATCTTTCACATGAACTCAGGAGCATGCAAGATTCTTCACAATCTTCATATTATGTGAAAATAGCAATGTGTTGAAGCCACAAACAAAGCTCTACAAACTTCAGAATTTATTTTCAACATTTGAAGTTTGACAGACACTACCGTATAGTTTTAGCTTGCACCAAATTGGTGTTCGAAAAAGCGGTAGGCGGGCAGCCACCCACCGCCTATGCCCGCCTAGCACATAGGAGCTTAGGCAGCCGCCTAGAGGTTTTTTTCCCTATATATAATTCCTCTTGTTTATCTCCATATTTCTCAAATAATTAATCTATATCGAATTCAAACTAAAAATCAATAGCATATTCCTTATTTTTATTGGATAGAAATTGATTGAAAAATATGTTGAACTTTTAAAAAAATTAAAAAATAAAAATAAAAAATTCTATATTTATACTAGGTGACCGTCTTTTTTAACAACGCTCATAGTCATCGCCTTTCAAAAAATCGGGGCATTGGCTAGAACACTGCTCCAAATCTAGAAGAAAAAATTTTTAAGAGGGACAATATGGAGATTAAAAGTCTACTCATTACCAATGCACCAATTCAAAGCCTAATTGGTTCGATTCATGGATTGATGCCAAGTTGTATGATACATTTCCAAACATAATGTGTGAGCAATGGATACGGAAGCTGGAAGTGACAAGAGTATAATTAACACTTATCTTGAAACATCAAACCGAGGGTACAATACAAATCACAAATAACACATTTTGATTCGCAGTTCCATGATTAAGAGGCAAGTTCTTGAGTTGATGAAAGAGAAATAAACAATACAACATGGCTGGCATTATACTTGAAATGGGAGTAGAAAACGTAACATGACACCAGAACTAAAGTTTGAATATAAATCCTATATTCTTCATATCATACTACTGAATTTTGTGTAATTTATACCAGAATAAGATCGTTGGTTTGACGTACCATACATGCTTTGAACTAAGTTGGTAGCAAACACAGACTCCGACTTAAAAAAAAGTCAAGAGAATGCAAATTCAAGCAAGCTAAACACACTGATGGGCCCATAAATGTAGTAGCGGGCAAAGGGGCAACCCATAAAAATAAAGATCCCCTCAACTCTCCACAGGTTAGCACCCAGCAAAAAGATTAAAGCTCACCATCACGTTCCTGTCTGAGACTCAATTTATTTGATTTCTCCTCCATACCCATCTCTGTTCTACATAGCTTTGCATAGACCCTTTCCCCATCCAACCCTGTCACCGGCATACAATCCCCTTCGATCTCCGTTGCATACCTAGACAATATCCTCTCCCCTCTCTCTTCCTCCAATAATTCAACCTCCTCCACCTGCGGCGGTGAATACCTCAGCCACTCCTCATCATCACCCTCCCTTCCTCCATCATCCACCGAATTCATGTTTTCATCCCTTCCCTCATCAACCACCGTTTCTGGGCCGCCCTCCAGCAGACCCACATCTGGGAGCTTAGATAAAACCGATTTATCCTTCACTACTTCCTCATTACCAAGTCTACTTCTCTTCCAATCTTGATAAAGACCGTTAAAACACAATGGCGATTCGGGAAGGTTAGATCGGGAGCGTTTCTTATCGATACCGTTGATTTTCTGATGGGTTTTGAAAGGTGAGGGCCTCGGAGGAAGGGAAAGAGTGGGTCTTTCCGGAGGTGGATTGGGCTCTTGCCGCGGTTCAGGAGAGGAAGGAGGTGAAGGGGGCTCCAACTCAATCTCGAAATCTTCCTCAAATCGCTCGTCAAAGGAATTGGATTCCAGCCATTCCAGGACGTCGGCATCAGGAAAATCCATAAGCTCCGCACAGCGAGTGGCGCGAGAGAGGAAATGTCTGCGATGGGCGGGAAAGTGAAGAGCGTAGATAAAAGCGGCATAATATGTTAATATTCTTTTTTTTTAGTGGTCAAAAAGATTTTTTTTTAAAACTAAGTGGGTGTATTCAATTCACATTTGGATGATTTTTAATGAATTTTTTAAATGATAATTTTTATGAATTTAATAGATTTTTATTGATTTTTATTAATTCTCACATATTTATAAATAGATTCATATGGATTCATGTAAATTTGTTTTGCAAGATTTTTATAGACTTTTATACAAAAAATTTTTATAGAATTTTATAAATTTTGTACTTAATTATAACATATTTCTTTTTTATTAATTTCTTTTAACCAATAATTAATTGACATATATAATATATTCAGTTTGAAATAGCTTTTTAATATTTATATTAATAAATAAATATAATTATTTAAAAGTTAAATCATGTAATCCTTACATGTGTATATATGTTAGTTTGTATGTATGTTTGTAAATTTTTGAAAAAGTAAGTCTCATGTGAGACGGTCTCACGAATTTTTATCTGTGAGACGGGTCAACCATACCGATATTCACAATAAAAAGTAATACTCTTAGCATAATAAATAATATTTTTTTATGGATAATAGACTTGTCAAATTGGATCAAGCCCGTCGGGCCAGCCCGTCCCGCTATAAAAATTGAGCGGGTTGGGTTGATAAAATAGCAGCCCGTTTGGAGGCAGGCCAAATGGGCTGAGCCCGTTTGGGTTGAGGGCCAAGATGGGTCGAGCCCAAACAGAGGCGGGTTGGCCCGCCAAATTAGGATAGAATTTTATATATTTTTATATTTTTAAGTTTTAAGTTTTATATAAACATTGGAATAAGTCTCATGCGCCTCCATCACTCTTTTATCTTATTTCTTTCTTATTTTTCTCTTTGGTCTCGCCTCCATCACTCACTCTGGTTAAATCTGAATCTCTGTAAATTTTATTCATGAATCTTAAAATAATTTTTAAGTCTAACAGTTGTTTGTGAACCGAAAAGCGGTTTCGTTTGAAGTCCGACGAGTTGTAGTGAAATTTTGTGGACTCGGCGGAGGTTTGATAATTATGTATATTGTTGAACACATAATATTTTCTAAAATTTACAACCGTCTATTTCCTCGACTTTCTGTTCTCTTCCATGTCTCAATCTTCATGTTTGGTTTAAGCACTTTACTTTTTATGTATTATGTTGATACTTTCTTAATTTCTTATTTCAATGTTTTTAAGTATTTTATGAAATTATTTGACTGTAATATATTTTTCTTCTATGTTTATTGTGATATTTTTTAGTATTTTTTCTTAAAAAAATAAGCGGGTTAAAAATAAGCGGGTCGGCCCGCCTAGCCCACAGCCCAAGGTGGGTTGGGCTGGGTTGGCCATTTAGAGGCCCGCGAAAATGGCGGGTTGGCCCGCCCCGCCCCGTCTAATGGCGGGTTGCGGCGGGTGGTGGGCTGGCCCGCCCCGCCAGCCCGTTTTGACATGTCTAATGGATAACCCAAATAAAATATTCAACCCACGAAATTGATCTGTGAGACCGTCTCACAAGATTTTTTGTGTTTTTTAAAATACATCAATTTATTAATCTGTAATCTTGTTTTTGTATTGATAATATACATGTGAAAAGAATATTATTTAGCAATGCGAGAATATAATTTTGTATAAAAATATCATAGCTTATATATTAATTGAAAAATGCTAAAAATAATTTAAAAAAGCATTGTTATTGCGAGGCTATTCAATTATTAAGAATTAAGCGACATTTTTGGATCATCTTTTATTATTATTGAACATTACATTAATTTGTATAAATCATAAATTAAAAATCACAAAATCAATTCTAGAATTCAAAATTTCCTATGATATTAAATTAAAAATTATTAAATGAACAATCAGCCAAAAAATGAAAAATTTGAAAAGAAAAGATGAAAATATATATATAGATACACTTTGAAAATTTGAAAGAATGATAGAGATAGATGAGAGGAGAGAAGATAAGAAGAGACGTGATGTGAAGCGACAGAGAGAGAACTTGTGTATGAGTTAGAAGTTTTAAAAATCCATCCAAATCTTTGGGTTGAACCAAATACGATTTTTGACAATTTATAGTTGTACCTTAAGTTTTAATGTTTGTATGTTAATGAATTCCATGAAGTTATTAAAATTCTATTGAAAATTTGAATACATATAGACTTTTATAGAGTTTTTAAAAGTCAATGTTGAATACTACTTGAATTTTTAAAACTCTATGAAATTATATTTTGAATATCACTAGATTTCAATGGAGTATGTAAAAGTCTTAATTGAATACATCTAGATTTTTAAAATCTACAAAAATCATAATTAAAAGTCAATAAATCTCATACATTGAATACACCCCCTAACATGCTTATAAATAGGATCGCTTTGAACTTTGTGTAGCCCAGATCAAAAATTATTTGAACTAAATCTTGCAGAGTTTGGTTAGGCTATAAGAATGTTCGGTTTGATACTCAAATAATCCAGCTCGAAGAATCCGGTCATACATTGTAGCAGTTGGAGAGTATATTCAGTTGACACTCATATGATCGAGCTCAAAGAATCCAGTTCTAGGAAGCAATGATGGTAAACTCCTTGAAATTCGGAATCTTTAAATGCATAAAATGGAGGTCGGATCCGATAACAGTTGGTCATTGTTTATTATCACGAAAATTATAGGATTACAATCTAACATTTTCCTTTTTTTGAAGATGACAAAACTAAGCCTCAATCACAAGAATGCAGTACAACAATATAAGCAAGATATGAGAAAAAGTAATGTATTTCATTGAGGTAAAGAAATGACATTTTAACAAAGCAAAAGCAGTATAAAAAAAAAAAAAAAAACCTATTACACCTTTTGAACCTATCAATAATGATGGAACCGGCTACTGCTTCCACCACCTCTTCCTCCTCTACTCTTATGATAATCTCGACTCTTCCTCCTCGTATCTTCTTCGGCCCTTCTCTTGGCTTCCTTATGTTTCTTCTTAGCTACCCCCTAATTTCTCAAATCTTTTCTTTTTTTGGCAGCGTGGCCTAATTTCTCAAATCTTTTCCTATTTTGGCATCACCACGCTGCATATCATCTAACATATCTTACAGCTAGTTACCAAAGGTTGATTCAACACTGTCGATCCAGACCTCAAGCTTATTTTGAACTTGAGTTTTGAACTGAGAGGACCACAGAAGTACTATTAACGTGTGTCTTGATATTGGAAATTTTATCAAGGAAGAAAGCCATGGACTTGTGAAGAATGGCTAATTCATCCAAAAGTTGCTTCCAGAAATTTTTAAAACCAACCTCAGAAGATTTCAAGTGAGTTTCCAAGTCAACAATCTTCTTACAATGCCTTCTATTTGGGAATAAAGGGGAAAGTTTTTTATGTTTAATTCATCTTTATATTCACCATCATCTTATGTGGAATGACCATCATCGTCATGTAATGCATTAGGATCTGGTTGGTAATCCTTAGATGCTTCTGTAGATACCCTGATGGTATTTTCAAACTTAGGAAGAATAACGGAACTCCCTCGTCTTCTCCCATGATCTGGGGCTGGAGTGAAGATGGTGGCATTGTGAAGTTGTTCAGCTGTGGAAACTGGATTCTCCAGAGTTCTAGCTTGTTGGTCCAAATAAATATTAAACAAATATATGACAATTTCCTCCACCATAGTCAAGTGAAATTTAGAGATATTCCTCATCTATATCTCGACGTCATAGTTAGGGGAGGTTGTTGTTGTTGTATGTGAAATAGAAAAAGCATGAGAAGTAGGAGAATGAATATTTACATCAATATTTACCTCAAAATGGCCTGGGAAGAGCCAACTAAAGACATCAGCATCGGTTGGCTGGTCTGGCGTAGAAGTATCACCGACTAGAGTCTCTTCTAGTTGCTTTTGATTATCCCTACTCGGATTTACTTCTTCTTCAGTAGTAAGATTGGCATGATCGGTATGTTGAACAAAATTGATATCATGAGACTATTCAAAAACTTTCTCGGGAATCTCCTCCTCAACTTTATCCTTCAGTTGCTCACTAAAAACGTCCCCAAAAATGGTCTCCTCAGACTGGTCAGGGAGGGGGACTTTGGGAAACTCGAGCTCCTGTCGTCTAAGCTTGACAGACATGGATATGAAAAAAGCATCCATACCTAATTTTTTTATGACTACAGAGTCATCTGATGTATCTGTGAGGGTCATACTACGGTCCTTTCCTCAAAATAATTACCCTCAACAGACTTTCCCTTTATTGAATCCCAATGAAGTCCCTTCTCCCTAAAGCTTCAAAGATGACTTCAGTCTCAACACACTGTAGGAATATCATTCTCAAGCTTTTCCACTTTCTTGAGACTTCTATGTTTGTTTCTTGTTGAGAAGTGGATAGTTGTCTGATGGTCTATCCATTTGTTAAAACTCCTCAGCCGCTTCTTTAGAAGTTCATCAACTTGTTGGACAACCAAGTTTATTGTTGTTTGAGCCACAGAGAGATTCACCAGCTCGGCTCCATCTTTTTTTTGCCCTTATCTTTGGGATCAATCTTGGGCAACCCGTATTTTGTGGAAGTAACGTTGAGCTCCACAATTTTTACCCCATTCTTAAATCTTGAGATGGGCATGATTGGGATAGGTGCGAACCGGATGGGCTTGGAGATATGTTTTACCAACCAGATTTCCTTGGCCTTAGGACGCTTCTCTTCTTATCCGGTTGGTTTTTTTTGTGCAGCCGCAGCCTTTTAGGGTGCAGCAAAAACTTTTTTGAGAGACGTGTCTTCTCTAGCCTCATTAGAAATGGACTCAACTAGCTGCAACTTTCTCTTCACCGGCCCCTTAGCCGGAGTCTTCACTTGTCGAGTCTTCTTTTGGGCATTTTGTTCAATCATTTTTCAATCTTTATAGCCAACAACTCTTCATCGGTTGACATGTTTTTCTTGTGAAATGCTTCCACAACATAAGCATTTAGAACCTTCAAAGAGTAAGAGGGAGGTACATCGGCCAGTTTGGCCTAATGTTGAGCTAGCAAAAAAAAAATTTGAATTACGTATCATTGGGACTAATTCTCAACCTTCACCATGGCCACGAAAATACCAAACAAAATGTTTGACCAGTTGACATCTATATTCAAAGTGATGCTGGCCATCATTAGGAAAATCTCATCAGTGACCGTGTCAAAGGCCTCATCTTTGGCCAATGATTAATATATATANTGTATAATATTTTATAGTTTAAAGTGTATTAAATATTTAAATTTTATAATAATTTGTATAAAAAAATATGTGTAGTATAATTGTATTATTTTTGTAATTTTTACAGGTTCGGTAAAACAATAATAACTTTGGCAAGAAAATGTGAATGAGATTATTCTTAAACCTACATAAATTTTATTTCATTGTCCACGATATTGATGAAAAACATGAGAAAAAGTCTTCGCACAATTGAGGTCAAACTGAGCAACAAATGAAAGTAGTACCAATGGAACTGTAGTTTTACCAAGCTTGCGTAGTTTGATCATATCTGTCAAAATATTTGGTAAAACAATATGAAATTTTAACACAATATAGAAATTTCAATTATGAACAACATTTGTTTTATGTGGAAGAATCAAGTTCATTGAGAAGAGTGTCAAAGATGGAGAGTTTTTGGAATATTTTATGTTCGACAATTTTGATTTTAACAAAATTTGTTATTTTGTTTCTAATGAATTTACCTAAGCGCGCAGAAACTGGAACTGATCAGGATTCGAACTGATAAGTTATCGAGCCAAAACTGAAGCTATCAAGACGCAAACTGAATTAGTTCAAATGATATATCAAAGACCAGTTCAACTGATTGTCCATCTGATAGGTAGTTCAGCAGAAGACCTTCAAAAGCCCGACCAACTGATGAAGAGCTCAAATGATGAAGAGTTCAGCTGACCAGTTCAACTGAAGTAGCAAAATCAGTTCAGTTGACGAGCCAACTGATTCCACCTAACTAGTTCAAGATCAGTTCAATTGACTATTTCAGAACATCAGTTAGGAATCAATCAGTTTGCAGAACATGACAAGCTTATTCAATGAATCCAGTTGTGTGCATTAAGGAAAAGCTTTTGTCCAGTCAAAGGACAATAATGGACTTTGCATCAGAGATTAAAGACAAAACATTTCAGAATGACTGTCGGAAAGTACAAACACATTTCGAGGAACAAATTCAAATTGCAACGAACATATTTGATGAGTCTTGGTGTATGGTTTCAATGCCTCTATAAATATTAGATCAAGATCATCAATATCCATGTATGGAAATATAGATGTGTCCAGAAAACAAGAGAGAAGAAAAAAGGCACGCTCAATTCTTATCAGCTTACAAGAATAAATCAGCCTAGATTTGAGAGAACACTTCAGTGTTATTAGCTAAGTTTAGGAGCATTTTTCTCTCACTGTGTGAGAAAACTTTCTTCTTGTATTCATATATCAGTTCTCACACAAACAATCACTCACATATACAGAGAGTTAAGCTTATTGAATACCTGAGTGAGTCTTGCACAAATACATTAAACTTGTGTATGTAGCCTTTAACACATAGACGTTAAATAAGTATTGGCTGGAAGGTGCTGCCTTCAGTCTAGACTAGAGTTCAGTTAGGCAATAGGATAAGTCCTAAGTTGTGTTAGATTGTACAAGGTAGTGTATAAATCAAAGTCTTCTAGTAGATCCTACCCGAGGTGGTAGAAGGGGTGACGTAGGAGCAATTGAAGTCTCCAAACATCCATAAACATATATTGTGTATTTAACTGTTTAAATTTTGTTTTCAAACTGATTTGATCAGTTCGAGCAGTTATCAGTTCAGTTCTCACCATAACTAAACTGATATATGCAAGAACTGATTCCCTTATTTCAGTTAATCAATGTACACAAGTTAAAAGACCTTCAAATCAGTCAGGTTTCTTAATGAAGGATTATTTCGAGTATTTTCCGCTTGATTTAACATCAAACTCGATTTAATTAATCGGTGTTTAATGTAAGGTCCTAGAAATTTGAACTACGTAACCTGACTGCATCCAATCTAGGGTTTTATTTTAAAATAGGTGTTTAATGATTTTTATGCACTTCATGCATGATTATTGCATGGGAAGGGTTTATTTCATGATTATTTATAAGTTTCATGCATTAGGGTTTTAAGTTGCATTTCGCACTCGAACGAGTAACGGAGACCAGAGATAAGTATGAAAATTTTTTTATTGAATAATTATTTAATATATGGTGTATTAAAGCATGATTTTTGAAAATGGGCCTTGTTTGAATATTTTTACTCGCCGGGTTATATATTTTACCGGTACACAAATTTTTTCGATTCGGAGGACTTTTTGAGGGTTCGGGCAAATATTTTCCAAATCGTATGTAAACGAAATATTTTACAAGAGTATTTTTGGGCTTGTTGGGTTTATTTTAGTGCTTAATAGGCCAAAAACCCTTTTAACCCTTTAATTTTTAATTAAAGGCCCATTAGTGTAATATATTATGACTTAAACCTAAAAGATAAACCCTAAACCTAATCCCTTCTAGGTGGCCACACCCCTTTCTCATTCAGCAGCTCTCTTTGCTCGAAAAACCAGCAGCCCCCTCAAAGTTTCTCCAAAGATTTCAAGAAAAATCCCTCCTCGTCTCTCCGATGCGCGTTCTACGCAAAGGTCTTCAAGTTTTCGAGCGTTTATACGCAAAAACATGCCTTGTATCTCTTTTTCTCATCATTCACACCATTTATATGCTGATATATATGTATTTGCATGAGAAATCCTTTGATTTATCATGTTGTGCCATTTTTGCAAAGGTTTGACATGAAATATGCAATTTCTTGACTCATAACTCATGCTTACTTGTGTTTGTGTAAGGGGCTGCCGATTTTGAGACACTAGAGGGCTGCATAGGTCGAGAGTGAAGGTGACAAAGGGCTGGAGTTGAGACATGGTCGGCTTGAGGGAAGGCCGATTGGTTTTGGGTGAAGGACCTAGGGTTTTCGTAGCTAGATCGAGGGAAAGGGTTGGTGCAGCCGTGCATGGCTTGATTCTAGTCATGTATCAGACCTTATTGGGTCCGTGACTACGCTGGGAAATGGCCGTGTGCAGCTGGACGTGAAGGTAGAAGGAATGGGTAGGGTTAAGGGCTAGTTGTGTCACTCCTTGGCAAGATCGGACAAGGTGTTTGCGTGGGGCTGTAGGTGAGGTTAAGTTCAGTTCAGTAGGGTGTCCTTGGCTTGATATTGGTCCTAGATAACATTGGTTCAAGGTTGATTTGAGTTGGTTAGGTCCAGGGTCGAAGATTTGAAGGCTTGGTGCATTAGGGTTTGTGGATTATCAAAGGGCCGAAAAATCCAGCAACTTGAAGGGCTGTTCGAGGGGCTTAATTAGACTGGTATAGGTGGTTTAGGGGCTAATAGGATGTGTATAAGGTGGTGTAAAAATGTGGGAGAAATTTGGTTAAGTTTCGGGTTGATTCGAGTTAAAACCGAGACCCCGGTACAAGTTTTAAAACGAATCATATAAGTTTTAAAACGGGCTCGAACTTACGTCTAATAATTTCTCATAAATATGTTTTAAGATGTTTTAATGAGTTTGATAAGCTTTGGGTCGAAATTTAGAGGTCCAGGGGTAAAACTGCCATTTTAGGTTTCCAGAGGCATATGGTCATTTTGTACCGGGGTATAGTTTTTAGTCCTGACAGCGCCTTAAACACGATTTTACATGTTTTTAANAATGTTTTGAAGGATGAGAGTTGGTTGTGACTAATACGATGACATGNCAGTTGAGGGTAATATTGTCGCTGATGTCCCCGCAGCCGGGTACCACGGTTATATGTAGATGGATCCATCAAATAGAGCTAATACGATAGAGTTGATACGATTAGAGTTGATACGAAAGTCACGACTAATGAACTAAATTCAATTAAAGTAAATGTATAAGTATATGATTAGATGCTTTTGACACGCTATGCCATGATATGAAATGTTTAGATTCATCTTTCTTTTCAAGTTCATGAGATGTATTTTTAGTATTGTTCTTTTCATCGTTGTATGTTATGTATATGTATTTGCTATTAACGTTACAGGTGTGTTAAGTCTTTAAACTCGCTAGGTGTGAATGATGCAGGTGAGTTTGTTGATGAGGAGGCTGGAGGTTTCGAAGTCTGAGTAGGCAGAGTTAGATGTGCGCATGCGAACCCGAGGACCTTATTTTCTTCCGCACATCACGTTTTGAGTTATGAGAGGACATGAATATTTCACACGCTATGTTTTGACATATTGTTGGTTGTGAGGATTTTTACTTGTTTCAAATATAAAATTTCAGCGGTACCGCATGCATGTAATTAGATACGATTTTCGATTATTAGCTTTCAAAAAAAATTAGTGGCATTTTAAAAAATAGACGTTTCAGTTGGTATAAGAGAGAGGGTTCTGTATAGGGTTGTGCCACTGCCAGCTTCTGCAGCTCAGTTTTCAAGCCTCAAATCTGTAAGCTTTTATGTAACGTACCGTACTTTTAACTACTTTGAAATTTTGCGGAAAAATAAAATTTTCTTAAATATAAAATAAACTTCCGAATTTGCATTAAGAAGTCTCGTTCGTCTAAAAACATTTGCCATAACACAACCATACTCAAGTTTGCCAACCGTCTAAAAATATTTGCAATAAAAGATCACCATAGAAATTTGGCTAATGAAAATACTTGTTTAAAACATCGTAAACAAACATGCAATCAGAGTATTTGACATTTTCATAAATTCTTAAAACATGGCGGTCCTCGGGTTTAGCCTCCCACTCAGTCCAAGCCAGCTCCTTGGTCCCCACCCCTAGTCTCCTCGACATTCTCCTCACCTGCATCGATCAAGTCTAGTGAGTCTAAAGACTTAACACGTATAAACTGGAAGTAACAAGTATTACGTAATAAAACCACAAGCAACTTCAAAATAGGACGTACATACTGAAACTTGGACTTGCATATCAAAAGCTTGAACATACGTACAAACATACATAGATGTGCTATCAACATAAAACTTTTCTTAAACATGCTTGCATACTTGAACATACATAACTTCATCATTTTGCGTAAATGCGTGTTTCAAAGCAAGTGACCATACATGAATACGTCCGATCAGACTAAACCACAGTACTTGGCTGACAGGGAAGATCCACTTCCACATACATGAGATCCCCGTTCATGCTTTAATGGGTGGATTGGTCCCCGTTCATGCTTTAACGCTTTCCAATCCTGATCTAAACCTGTCCATGCTTTAACGGGGTGGATTGGTCTGTGGTCATGCTTTACCGCTTTTCAATCCCATACATAATTGGTCACAAGACATTTAGCATACCTCAAAAACTTAAAAGTATTTTCTTTGCACGTCAAACATACTTACTTGGCGTTGAGGAATTCGTTGGATCTCGCTTGGGGCCACTGCTGCAACATACTAACATGAATTTCAACACTTAACTTGCATAACTTAGACTTAGGTATTCGTGCTCACCACCGAAATCAATTAAATAGCTATGACATTCTAGATCTCTCGGGACTTGACCTCGTTTAATCATACTAACCATGACATCAAACCCCGAAACAAACTCTAAAATGACTTGTGAACATTTCCCAACAATAAAAGACATGAACTCACTATTTGAACCTACAACTAAGTGAAAACCAAACATTTCCTACAGATAGGGCCGTGCTCGGGCGGTAATATATTACCGCTCGAGCGCCAGGTATTCTGGACGTCTACCCTCGGACATAAGGAGTGGCGCTCGGGCAGTACTACATTACCGCTCGGGCGCCGAGTGCACTGGACCCGCGACTTAGAAGCTTATTTTCTCCAACTTCGATTACACAGACAATGAACAACGCCTCGAGACTCATCTTAGGACACCATGTCACTAACTCGACTCCACAAAACGTCCCAAACATTCCCAAAGAAACGACGCACCACACGCAACGAAATAAACCCGGGAACCCAAATTTTGACACCAAAATAGTTTTTACGACTACTCGTTCTTCCAAGTGCCTAACGACACAAAACAAAACGTCAATAACCATCCCAAAATCATTAACAATATACCTATATACAGTAGCGATCACCCGTCGATCCCCAACAAAGCCTGCAACAATAAAACTTCAATAACACATCAATAGCATATATTTTCAGAAAACGCAGTTTGAGCAGTTCCACAAAAATGATCATAAATCACTCAATTTTTGTCCAAATATTTCGAATTTTATATCAAATCGAAGTTATCAAAAAGTTATACAATTTTTATGTTGAAAGTTTTCTCAAAAAAACAACCAAAAAATCGCAGTTTTTTTAAAAGAACAGAAAAACGTGATTTTTAGATCCAAAAACGTTCAAAATGCGATCTAAACAATTTCTGCTCAACTTTACACATCACACATGTAGTTTTACGCATAATAAATAACACAACGCATAATATGACGAGATCGATGTATAAACGAAAGAATATACATGCCTTTGATATGAAAATTTTACCGAACCGACGATACCGAAGCGAAACGAGTGCGAGGCTTGATCTGGGACGATGGTGGCTCGATTTTCTTGCAATAAAGCACACGAAAATTTGTTGGAATTGCTGAGGGAATGGGGCGGCTGCACTAAACACCAAGAACCCTAGTTTTCTCTCTCAAAAATATTAAAAATCTGAAAATAGAGTGTGAGGGAATTGTGTGTGTGTTTGTACGTGAGTGTGTGTGTGTGTGTGTGTGAAAATAGGTGTGTGCGTGAGTTTTGTGAAAATTAACCAATTACCTTGCTATTTAAAATACTAAATCTATTAACAATTAATTAAAATGCTAACCTCTATTAATCTTTAAATAAAAATCCCCTAATTAAAATAAAGAGTACAAGCACTGAATCTTTAAAGGTTTTAAAAAATCTTAAAATCACATAATAAATAAATTAGGCTTTTAAAATACTAAAACTTAGTAACTCATTTAAAATGCCCCATCCTTGACTTAAAATAAAATACCACATTTAAAAATTTCCAAAATCGTCACCGGCCTCTTTCCTCGATCTCGCATCGAATAATCGCCTGAAACATGAAACTCGTGAAATATTTTAACGTGTATCACATAGACATGAATACTTTAAAATAATGTCATTTCATAACTCATGCATTACTAAAATCATTTTAAAATTAAATAAATGATTTAACAATTAAATAAATACATGGGTTATACGTGTACTGATTTTGGGCTCTACATTTTATGTTTTAAATAGTTTACTGTTATCACCTGCATGATTTACCTTTTACAGCGATTTACAGGACATGTTTAGCTGCTTTCATTATTAGTTTTTTTAAAAACTAGATTAAATTACATGATGGGTTACATTTAAAATTTGGACTGTATTCAGATATCATGTCTCCCAGACGTGCCCCCAGTACAGACCGACAGGATGATACTTCAGGAGGCGGCAAAGCCTCACCTCCACCACCACCACCACCACCGCCATTGGATGCAGCTACTCGTTTACTGGAGGGTATGGCTATACTTTTGGAACATGCGCAGCAGGCTCCTCGACCTCAGACAGACATTTTTGAGCAGTTTCGATGGCTCAACCCGAAGGAGTTCGGGGGTACTACTGACCCTTTCGTAGCGGAGGGTTGGATTCGATCCTTGGAGCTACACTTCAAGTATTTGCAAATGATGGATAGTGACCGGGTCAGGTGCACCACTTATATGTTGAGAGATGACGCATCCCTTTGGTGGGAGGGAGCAGCGCATGGGTTGAACCTGGCTACCCTCACTTGGGATCAGTTCAAGGAGGTGTTCTATGGCAAGTATTTTCCAGGAGACGTCAGGGGCCGCCTGACTCGTTAAAATTTGAGTACCGGTTTAAAATACGGCCCAACGAGTAAAAATACCCAACCAAGGCCCATTTTCGAAATTCTCCCTTTAATACACCACATATTAAATAATTAAAGATAATTATTCAATAAAAATATTTTTCCTGATTATCCCCGGTCTCCGTTACTCGTTCGAGCGTGAAATGCAACTTAAAATACTAATGCATGAAACTTTAAAATAAAATGAAATAAACATCTATCCATGCCTTACTCATGCAACAAAATGCATAAAAATCATTAAACACATATTTTAAATAAAACCCTAGATTGCATGCAGTCGGGTTACGTAGTTTGAATTTCCTAGACCTTACAATTCTCCCCTCTTTAAATTGAATTTCTTCCTCGAAATTTAAAACGTACCAAATAACTCCAGGTAGCGACTCCTCATCTCGGTCTCGGTCTCTCAAGTAGCCTCCTCCTCGGAATTATTCAGCCACTTGACTTTGACCATGTGGATAACTTTGTTCCGGAGACTCCGCTCATGCCTATCCAAAATCTGAGTGGGTCTCTCCTCGAAAGACAGGTTCGGTGACAGCCGAAGTGGCTCATAGTTTAGCACATGCGAAGGATTTGACATGTACTTCCGCAGCATGGAGACATGGAACACATTATGAACTCCCGCCAGATTCGGTGGTAATGCAACTCTATAAGCGAGTGTCCCAACTCTCTCCAGGATCTCAAACGGCCCTATGTATCTAGGACTGAGCTTGTCTTTCTTTCCAAATCTAATCACACCCTTCATCGGTGCGACCTTCACGAACACAAGATCCCCTACGACAAACTCAAGATCCCTGCGTCGCTGATCTGCGTAACTCTTCTGCCGGCTCTGAGTGATCTTCATTCTGTCTCGGATCTTGGCCAATAACTCTGCAGTCTGACTGACAATATCCGGTCCCAACTCTGCCCTCTCTCCTACCTCGTCCCAATACATTGGTGACCTATACTTACTCCCGTACAATGCCTTATATGGAGCCATGTCAATCGATTCCTGATAACTATTGTTGTACGTGAACTCCACAAGAGGTAACTTCGGCTCCCAGCTTCCCTGGAAGTCGATCATACAAGCTCTAAGTAGGTCCTCCAAAATCTGAATCACCCTCTCTGACTGTACTTCGGTCTGAGGATGGAAGGCACTACTGAATAGCAGCTTAGTACCCAATGCCTGATGTAGACTCTTCCAGAATGCATACGTGAAGCTCGGATCCCTGTCGGACATGATGGAAACTTGAATCCCATGCAGTCTGACTATCTATCTGATGTATAGCTCTGTGTACTGAGTCATGGTGAAAGTCTTCCTGGTCGGTAGAAAGTGTACTGATTTAGTGAGCCGATCGACTATCACCCAAATGGCATTATACCCTCCATTCGTCCTCGGAAGCCCTGTCACAAAGTCTGTGGTAATGTCCTCCAGTCGTCTTCGGAAGCCCTGTCACAAAGTCCATGATAATGTTCTCCCATTTCCACTCGTGAATAGGGAGTGGTCTCATCTTCCCTGCAGGTCTCTGATGCTCTGCTTGGACCTGTTGACACGTCAAAAACTCGGTGACAAACCGCATAATATCTCTCTTCATGCTCGGCCACCAATAAAGAGACTGAAGATCCTTAAACATCTCCGTACTCCGTGGATGGATGGAGTACGGAGTGCTGTGGGCCTCACTCAAGATATCTGCTCTCAGGGAATCGCTGTTAGGAACCCACAGTCGGTCCCGATATCTTACTATTTCGTCCACAACTTTATATAACCTCCGGCCCTTAGCCTCATCTCTCTGTCTCCACTTATGTATCTGCTCGTCAGAAGTCTGCCCTGCCCGGATCATATCCCTCAATGTCGACTGTACTGTCTGGGTAGAAAGACTAGGGGCACTGGCCCTGGCGTAAACTGCAAGCTCAAACTACTGAATATCTGCCTGCAACTGTCTCTATACTGACAACTGAGTGATCACTGCAGTATTCCTGCTCAGGGCATCTGCACCTACATTTGCCTTACCCGGATGGTAGCTAATGTCACAGTCATAATCCTTCACTAGCTCTAGCCACCTCCGCTGTCTCATGTTCATTTCCTTCTGTGTGAAGAAGTACTTCAGACTCTTGTGATCAGTAAAAATCCTGCACTTCTATCCATACAAATAATGCTTCCAAGTTTTTAGGGCTAAAACTACTGCTGCTAGCTCAAGGTCATGAGTCGGATAATTCTTCTCATGAACCTTCAGCTGTCTAGATGCGTAGGCAATAACTCTGTCATGCTGCATCAGAACCGCGCCCAAATCAAGTTTCGAAGCATCTATATAAACCACAAACTCTCCTTGCCCTGATGGCATAACTAGAACTGGTGATGTGGTCAATGCCTGCTTCAGCCTGTCAAAACGCTCTTGGCACTTGGATCCCCAAACAAACTTCACATTCTTCTTCGTCAAGGCGGTCAATGGCACCGCGATGGAAGAAAAATCATGTATGAACTTTCGATAATACCCTGCTAGACCGAAGAAACTGCGGCTCTCAGTCACCTCTTAGGCACTGGCCAATCTCAGGCTGCCACAACCTTACTGGGATCGACCTTCACTCCGTCTTGGGATACAATATGGCCTAAGAATGCCACTCTCAGAACTCGCACTTATTGAATTTGGCATATAGCCGTCTGTCCTGTAAAGTCTGTAGTACGGTCATAAGATGATGACTATGCACCTCGATTAGATCAGGATGTCATCTATGAAAACTATGACAAACTGATCTAAATATGGCTGAAACATGTGATTCATGAGATTCATGAAGATCGCTGGAGCGTTCGTCAAATCGAAGGGCATCACCATAAACTCATAGTGCCCATAACGCGCCCTGAAAGCCGTCTTATGCACGTCAGACTCTCTCACCTTCAGCTGGTGGTATCCTGATCGGAGATCTGTCTTCGAGAATACTAATGCTCCCTGAAGTTGATCACATAGATCCTCGATCCTGGGCGGTGGATACTTGTTCTTGACCGCGACACGGTTCAGTTCCCAGTAGTCAATGCAGAGCCGCAGGCTGCCATATTTCTTCTTAACAAACAGTACCAGTGCATCCCATGGAGAAAAGCTGGTGCGAATGAAACCCTTATCTAGCAATTCATGTATTCGATCCTTCAGTTCCTTCATCTCTGAAGGCGCTAGACGATAGAGTGCCTCAGAAATCGACACTGTACCTGGCACGAGCTCGATATAAAAGTCCACCTCCCTGTCCGGTGGAATGCTTGAAACATCGTATGGGAAAACACTGCGGAAATCTCTAACCACTTCGACCTCCTCTAGCCTCTGACTGACTAGCTCGGTCACTGTTACAATACTGGACAAAAACGCCTGGCAGCCGGTCTCATGAGCTTCCTTGCACAGATGCAAGAAACAATGTGCGGCATCTGCTGGTGTCTAGCTGCCTCAAATACAAATGGCTTACCGCTGGGCGGTCGGACAGATACTGACCTCTGTCGAAAATCTATGACAGCTCCGTTCGACGAATGCTAGTCCATAACCAAAATGATGTCGAACTCCGGCAAAGGTAGCACAATCAAATCTGCCTGCACCGCATTTTTCTGTAACCGAAGCTCCAATTTAATCACTATCTAAGACATAAATATCTGATCTCCAGACGGAATCGATACTCTGAATCACAAATCTATAGCCTCTGGTATGATTCCTAGTCGCTTGACAAAAGATTCGGATATAAACGAATGTGTAGGTCCGGATTCTAGCAAAGCATACGTGGCTACACCTGAAATATGTATCCTTCCTGTGACAAAACATACCATCAAATATAATCGCGTTGAAACTTAAGAAATTTTCTATCAGCAATTATCCCAAAACTCTCGAAAACTACTGATTTAATTCTAGTACCCAATCAAAAATATCGAATTTTTATCTCAAAAATTTTGGAATTTGCAATTTGACCCTTAAACTTTCGAATTTAGTCCAAGTAATTCTTTAAAATTTTCGAAAATTACAAAATTGATCCCCAAAAATTAGAAAAATTCGAAAACAGTCCCTAAAATTTCCATTTTTGCAATTAGGACCTTAAAATTCCCAGCTCATTTAATTCAATCCTTAAGTCCACCAATTAGAACATGCAACCTAATTTATTCTAGGTTCTCAATCCCAAAATAACACAACAACCAACATAATAATTCATGCATTCGAGGCAGTAAATAAATGAAACTTTTAAATGTAAAGGTTACCGATGATCAACGTAGAGTCTGGATCGGCTTCTGCCTCCTCGGTATGCATCATGTAGGCCCTGTCAGTAGTGGGGCCCAAGGAAAGCTGCTTTATGGCCCTCTTCTTTGCATATGAAGCACTTGAAAGTCCCCCCACATACAATTGCCATAGTGTAGTTTGTTGCATTGTTTGCACGGCGGTCCTTCCTCCGGCTTAGGAGCCCCTAGTGCTTGAGGTAGTCGCTGCTGTCTAGGCCTCTTGAACTGATCCTGGGCTTCTGTTGCCCCTGCTGCCTCGGTAGCCCTAAATACTGCTTCTTCTGATGCCTCTTTTGCTGCATCTCCACGTCGATATCTCTCAGAGCCTGCTTCGCCTGAAATGCACAAGCAGTGGCCTCATCATAGCTCGTCGGCCTCATCAGCATCACATTCCGGCGTAATGTGTGTCGGAGGCCCTCCATGAAATGCTTCAAATTCTGTGCAGCGTCTCTTGAAATTAAGGACACAAAGTGACATCCCCTGTCAAACTTTCAGATAAGTTCTGCTACAGACGAGTACCCCTGTCGAAGACTCATAAACTCCCTCATCATGCGGCCCCTAACATCCGCTGGGAAATACTTGCTGAAGAAGATCTTCCTAAACTGGCACCAAGTGAGGGTAGTCAAATCCACCCCGTGAGCAGCTCCCTCCCACCATATGGATGCGTCATCCCTCAGCATATATGTGGCGCACCTGACCCGTCGCCATCCCTCATATCCAGATACTGAAAATGTAGCTCCAAGGATCAAATCCAACCCTCCGCCACGAAAGGATTCGTGGTACCCCCAAACTCCTTCGGGTTGAGCCGTCTGAACTACTCATAGATGTCATTATGGGGTCAGGGAGTCTGCTGTGCCTGCTCCATAAGTCTGGCAATACCCTCTAGCACACGGGTAGCGGCGTCCTCTAGGGTGGTGGTGGAGGTGGGTGGCCTCTATCGCCTCCAGGAGTATCATCCTGACGATCAGTGCTATGGGCGCGTTTGAGATGCATGATATCTAAATGGAACCTATCATGCAATTTAATCTAGTGTTTCAAAACATTTAATACTTAAATCATGAAAGCGTCTAAACATGTACTTTAAATCGCTGTAAAACATGTATCATGTAATCATGCAGATGGTAGCATTAAAACATTTAAAACAATTAAAACATGCAAACTTACAGACTTGAGGCTTGAAGATTGAGCTGTAGAAGCTGGTGGTGGCACAACCCTAAACAGGACCCTTGTTCTGATACCAACTGAAACACCCCAGATTCAACGACTATCCTCACTGTACCAAAATGAGTCTTTTCAGCGTGTTTACCTCCTCACTCAAACGTACCCTAGGAAACTTCTCAGGGGGTCACCCATCTTAAAATTGCCTCAAGTCAAACATGCTTAACTTTTGAGTTCTTGTGTGATGAGCTACCAAAAAGATGATGTACCTTCTTGATATGAGTAGTACCTATCAAATTTTTTAAGCCCTCCTCAACTGCACAGTCCCATACCTGAACAGTTTTGGAATCCCTCTCCTTCCAGTGTAAGAGCGGTTCATTCATGTTACCTTCGCCTAGAAGACTGTCAGGAGCCGCTCATTTTTCCGTGCAACCTCATTGTACCGGCGGTCACCTCCCGCCCTCTTCTGCCCCGGGCCTCATATGCCCACCAGCTTCCGCTTGGTTCGTCCCCGAACAAAACCGTACTAGGAGAAGTCGGCTTTGATACCAACTGAAACGTCTACTACTTAAAATGCTCCTAGAATTTTTTTTTGAAAAACTATCATTTTACTAAAATTATATCTATAAGAATGCATGCATTAAAATCCGAAATTTTCACATTTTAAAATCAATTGACAGATGAAATTATCACAGTTTAAAAATAAGCAGTTCTTCAACCCTCTACATACGCTTTTTTTTAAAAATAAAACAAATAAGACATGTGCAAAGTTCCTGCCAACCATCAACATATAAAAATGATCGCGTATAAAAATATCCAAATCACTCTTATCTCAAAAACATGATGTGCGGAAATACGGTCCTCGAGTTCGCGTGCGCACATCCAACTCTTCCTACTCAGTCTTCGGCACCTCCAGTCTCTTGTTCAAAATGCTCACCTGCATCATTCACACCTAGTGAGTCTAAAGACTCAACACACCTGTAACGTTATAACAAGTACATATACATAATAAGCAACAGTGAAAAGTACTGTAATAAAAATACATTTCATTATAGTAAAAGTCGCATGCATAATCATAACCTGTCGAAACTTAAATATTTTCATAACATATCACATCATATCAGCATATACGTGTTCGTTTTTCTTAATTTTAATTCCGTTCATTAGTTTTGATTTTCGTATCATCGTGTCAGTCGATGAATCCATCTACGTGTAACCGTGGTACCCGGTGGCGGGGACATCAGCGACAGCATTACCCGTCCACTGAGCCTTGGCTTTATATGTCATCGTGTCATCGTATTAGCCACAACCAACTCCCTTCCTTCAAAAACATGACATCATATTCATCACTTATTAAGACCATGCATATACGTAAATTTTCCTAAAAATCAAGCATGCAACGTATTTTTCATATTTACATAAAACGTCATATCCATGATAACATAAACGTTTAAAACATGTAAAAATCGTTTTTAGGGCGCCGCCAAAACTAAAACTCGACTCAGGTGCGAAATGACTATTTTGCCCCTGGAAACCCTGATTGGTCATTTTGCACCTAGAAACCCAAATTTACCATTTTATCCATGTATCTCAAAATTTCTACCCGAATCCAACCACACTCCTTAAAACACCTAAAAACATAATAATAAGCATTTCTTAGATGTAGAATCGAGCCCATTTCAAATTTATACGATTCGTTTTAAAACTTGGACCGGGTTTTCGGTTTTAACCCGAATCTGCCCGAAACTCAACCAAATCTTTCCCAACTTAAACCATGCACAGCCATGCTCTACTAGCCCCTAAACCACTTAGAATAGACCACTTAAGACCCTCGACCAGCCCCGAAAAGTTGCTGGAATTTTCTGCTCTAGAAACCAAGACCCTAGCGCCACAAACCATGAACCTTCGACCCTAGCCCACACGAAGCCAGACCAGCTTCGAACCAGCATACCCTAGGACCATGAACAAGACGAGAGCACCTTCCTGGACCAACCTAACCACTCCTTTAGCCCCCAAGCTCGCAAACGCAAAGTTTCCTCAACAAAGCACAGCCCGAGCCGAAGCGCTCTTCCCCCGCGATCTGTCCCCTAGGCCACTTGTGGCTATGCTCGAGCTATCCCAGGCCATGTCTCAGACCCATAAGAGTCGAGTCCATGGCCTGGAACCACCCTTGCGTCACTGCAATCCGAACTAGACCCTTCTAGCCACTGCATGCTCTACACGCCCCAAACACTCAACCTTAAACCAGCCATGTTTCGATCGGTTCTCATCCCTAGGTATCCATGATCTGCACATAAAACAGCCCCTACAACACTACCTCTAGCAGCCCTTTGCACCAAAGCAAAGAAAACGTGAGATATATGCATAAACATACGTATTTCATGACAAACCAAAGTACAAAATGTTTTAACATGCAAGGACCAAGAAATCTTCATACACGGCACACATATCAACATATATACAACATGAATGATGAGAAAAAGAAGATACATGGCGTGTCTTAACGTTTACGTGCTCGAAAACTTGAAGATACACGCGTAGGGCTTGCACCGGAGAAGTGAGGAAAAAGCTTTTCTTGAAAACTAGGAGAAAACCGAGAGTGGCTGGTGTTTTTCTTCGAAAAGAGGCTGTTGATAGAGGGGAGGGGTGGCTACTGCTTAGGTTTAAGGTTAGGGTTGGCTAAAGGTGTGTTTAAATAAAAGGGCTAAGCATAAATGGGCCTCTAATTAAAACTTCATGTTTTAATATCCATCAAACTATAGTCTTCCATCTTATGGAATCAGCTTATAAACTCCTTTTTAAACTTCATATTTGATCTCCATCAAACTATAGTGGTCAAATTCAACTCCTTGAAATTTGATTATCTCAACGGGAACACAGAGTCTGATACTTGTGTGACCTTCAATGGTTTAGAGATATAGCTAGTCGTGGGTTCACATCTCCGTATGATTTAGAATAACATTTATTCTTATTCCGGTTTACCCTAGTTAACAACATTTTTTTCATCAACTCCTTGATCAAGAATGTCAGAACGCATTTTTGATTTCACCCATCGGATCATGGTAAGAGCCTCTAGTAGCATCGCTCCATAATACATTAAGTATCACTTATATTGCTTACAAGAATCTTTAGTCATGGTTAGCGTACAATATGGCCCCTTCAAAACATGTATACCGACCAAATCCGCAACCATTGGTATATCGAGAGTTGTATAAGAATTCGATAACGATATGATTTATCTTTGAGTAATAGTGTCATGGTATGCACAACTGAGGAAACACCTTTCCAAACTGCACGTCTTACTCTAGCCAGAAATTCCTTGCATTATTAACTCATCAGATCACATATGATATCTTTACCCGTAGGTAAATGGTTAATCCTCGACCACAATACATTTGCTCCTACGTATTTTGAAACTACACCCAACCTCGCCACCTGATGACCCTCAATGGAGTCGGTAAACGGATCAAAGTGCATGATAGTACGTATAACACCTACATTGTCCTAGGTCAAAGGACTAATGGTGTACAACCATAACTGCGAACTATTTCACTCAATAAGTGAGAACCACTTGGACAGTCCGAGGAAAGGTTGTTCAGTGCATCATCATATTATCACCTATCTGTGTGAATGAACATCTACATGCCCTTGTCAATGAAACATGACGTTTACGTAACATATGCTAGTCTCGAGGTCGAGTAATCTTTATCCTTGTTTCAGGTGGCTAGTTCGATTAGGAACTTGTTTAGAATATATGGTACATTTCTTAATGAGTTTCATGATCTCACGTTGCGAAGCAGACCTCATTGTACCTATTATATATTCAAGGCCTTATATATACAGCTTGCATGGGCATACCAATAAAGTATAATGTCATAATCGAATGAAATCATAAAATATTATTAAAATAAAGATTGTTTTACATTAAATTCAATAAAAGTCCGAGCCACAAGTTGACTTGTCGGACACCTATTCTAATAGTTGTGTCTAGTAAGAAACAAGACACACTGGGAAAAGGCCACGAAGGAAGAATTGGATTCACTCTCAAATAATAATACATGGCAGTTGGTTGTCAAACCTAAAGGGCAAATGGCGCTATGCAACAAGTGGATAAAAAAAATTAAAGAAGACTCGACAACAGCTAAGAGAGTGAAGTTTAAGGCCAAGATTGTGGCAAAGTGTTATTTCCAGATTGAAGGGGTATATTTCAATGAGATCTACTCTCCTATAGTGAAGCATTGATCAATAAGGTTGGTATTATCTATTGTCATTCTAATGGATCTTCAAGAGTAGCTAGATGTTAAAACTGCCTTCCTAGATGGTGATCTTTAAGAAACTATCTTCGTGGAACTCCCATATGGATTTCAACCTGCCAATGGCAAGAACATAGTTTGTTGGCTTAAGAGGTCACTATATGGACTTAAGAAAAGTCCTAGACAGTGTTATAAGAAGTTCGATGACTCCATGATGATGATAAATTTCAGAAGTAGTTGCTTTGGCAGTCGTGTCTACTTGAAAGATGAGGAAGATCATACCAAGACATATCTGCTACTTTATGTGGATGACATGCTCATTGGAAGTGAAAACAAGGTTGATATTGAAGAGCTAAAGAGGAAACTGAATTCTGAATTCGAGATGAAGGACTTAGGAAAGTCCAAGAAAATCTTGGTAATGAAAATTCAATGAGACGGAAAGAACAAAAGTTGTTTCTGAGCCAACAAACATAAATTGAGAATGTCTTATTCAGATTCAATATGCATGAGGCAAAACAAGTAACCACTCCAGTAGGACAACACCTGAAGCTATCTTTGAACAATTTACTGTCAATGATTCTGAGAAGAAGAAATGACCAATATCCTCTATGCAAGTGGAGTGGGGAGTATCATGTATGAGATGGTGTGTAGTAGGCTTGATTTAGCCTATGCCATCAGTGTGATTTCGAGCTTTATGGAAAACCCTGAGAATACTTATTGTGAAGCCCTCAAATAGAATCTGAGATACCTTGAAGAATATACAAAACTCGGCCTATTGTTTAAGAAAAAGACATTCACATTACAACTAGTGGTTGGATTTGTGGATTCTGACTTTGCAAGCAACTTGGACACAAGAAAGTCACTTAACAGTTTTGTGTTCACAGTATTTGGGACAACTATATGTCGGAAAGTCATGTTACAATCAGTGCTGGCCCTTTCAACAAATGAAGCTAAATATATAGCCATCATCGAGGGGATAAAATAAGCAATATGGTTGAAAAGTCTGATCTCTGAACTTGTATCAGACAAGAACAAGTGACAGTGATAACCAAAGTGTTATCAATATATCCAAGTGTAGTTTAAGAGAGTAGACGAGAAAGAAAATGCTTCATTAGTATTATTGTTTCTAAATAAAGGTTATATACAATGAATTTCATAGACCCTTAATAAAATAAATTCCTAAATCTAATGGATAACTACATACCGATATTATAATCATAATAATTCAAATATAAAATATAATACAAAAAAGATCCTACCGATCTTGATAAGCTGATGATAATCCAATATTCTTCACTCCCCCTCAAGTTGGGTCATATAGGTTCATCATTCCTATCTTGAAACACAAATCTTGAGAGCTTGATCTATGAAGTGATTTTGCTAGAATATCTGCCACTTGTAATTCAACACAACTATCATGTTTTCAATCTTTTCACTAATAATATGTTGATCTACTTCAATGTGCGTGGTTCGATCATGATGGATTGGATTCTTGGATATACTGATAGCTGCTTGATTATCACACATAATCTCCACGAGGTGATTTTCTTTTATTTTTAGTTCATACAGTAGTCTCTTGAGCCACATTCCTTCACAAATCTCATGTGTTAGCAATCAGAATTCAGCTTCTGCACTACTTCGAGCAACTACTGTTTGTTTTTTGCTTCGCCATGTCACCAAATTTCCCCATACATATGAACAATATCTAGACGTGGACCGTCTATCTATGGGAGACCCTGCCCAATCAGCATTGCTATAGACTTTGATTGTTCTGTTGGAAGTCTTTCTAAATAGTAGTCCTTGTCCAGAAGTCCCCTTTAGGTATCTTAGTACTCGGTAGGCTGCATTCATTTGTTCTTCCCTCGGGTTATTCATGCACTGGTTAATGACACTAACAGCAAATCCGATATTTGTTCGTGCATGTGATAGGTATATTAGTTTCCCAACTAGCCTTTGATATTTTCCCTTGTCCACTGGGGAACTATCTTTTTTAGTTCCTATTTTTAAGTTCGGATCAATGGGTGTATCAACCTGTTTGCAACCTAGCATTCCAGTTTTTCAAAAGGTCTAGAACATATTTTCATTGAGAGATTGAGATACCTGTAGATGATCTTGCTACTTCCATTTCTAGAAAGTATCTAAGATGTCTGAGGTCTTTCATTTCAAATTCCTTCGAAAGGTATAGTTTTACACGGGTCATTTCTTCTTCGCGATTCTCTGTGAGGACAGTGTCGTCTACATAGACAATGAGCATTGTTATCTTGTTTCCCTCAAATGTTTATAAAATAGCGTGTGGTCAGCTTGACATTGGGTGTAGCCATATCCCTTTTTACAACATTGGTAAACCGAAAAAACCATACCCTAGGTGATTGTTTGAGGTGATACAAAGAATTTTGTAATTTTCATACCTTATTATTTGTAGTCGCTGATGCAAAGCGAGGAGGAATGTCCATATACACTTCTTCTTCGAGATCTCTATTAAGGAATGCATTTTTACATCAAGTTGGTATAATGGCCGATCCATGTTGACAGCAAGTGATATCAGGACTCTGACGGTGTTGAGTCTGGCTACAAGAGCAAATGTTTCCTGATAGTTAATACCACATGACTGTATACCCTTTGGCTACAAGTCGTGCTTTGAACCAATCTAAGCTTCCATCAGACAAGTGTTTGACAGTGAAAATCCATTTACAACCAATGGTTTTCTTTCCTAGTGGAAGATCTTCAATCTGCCATGTTTTTTCTTTTCAAGTGTCTCGATCATAAAAAACCACAGCTTTCCATTTTGGTTCTTTGAGGGCTTCATCGATAGTTGATGAAATCTGTACCTGATCTAGGTGTGATAGAAATGCACGATAATTAGGAGAAAACCGTTCAAGTGAGACAAACTTCCCAATGGGGTGCTATGTGCATGTTCTCACTCCTTTTCTTAAAACAATAGGTCTATCATCCAAATCGTTTTCCAATATATGAATATCATTTTCAAGGTTACCTGAATCTAGTGTCGTGGAAGAATCATGATCAGGCTGAGTTTGTGTTGGATCTTGACTCTTTTGATGGCGTTGTTACCTTCGAGAGTACACCTGAATCGGTTGGATGAGATTTTGTTCATTATCATTAGAGATAGAGAGGTTTCTGGTCACGGGAGTAGACGATGTTTCTGGTTCAGTATGGAGTGTGTTTGGTTCGAGATATTCTGTGATGGGATCTCAATTATGCACTTATATATTTGACTTCTCCCCATGAAGTGTACAATTAGGATAGAAGGGATCAATTTTGAAGAACGTGACATCCATGGATGTGTACAGCTTCTTTAAGGTAGGACAGTAACATTTGTAATTTTTTTGGTTAGGGGAATATCCAAGGAAGATGCATTTGATAGCACGTGGTTCAAGTTTGTTGCAGTTATGAGAATGAAGATAATACAAACAAGATCATATCTAAGGGATAACTAATACCGATAATTCCAATCCTAGTAATTAAAATATAAAAGATAATACAAACAAGATCCTATCAATCTTGATCATCTTGATAAGTTGATGATAATCCAATATTTTACACCAAGCATCAAGTTTTCCACGAGTGATCAAAGCATATTGATGTCAAAATCTATTTTTAAGTGATATAATTGCAAAAGAAGAAGTGAAGCTGGAGAAAGTCGACACGTAGAACAATCTAGTAGATGTAATGGTAAAAGCTCTATATATCTCAAGCTAATTTTAAGCATTGTTTAAACTTTGTTGGGGTGGTGGAAAGGACTTAACTTGAGAAGGGGAGTATTGGAGATTACCAAATTCAAACAAGGTGAAGATTTGCGGAATAATTGTCTATCAAGTTGGATAAAAAAAAACCCTGAAGTAGAAGAGTTGTTGGGCTTATTTGAGGTCCTTTGCAAAGACTCGGAATAAGGTCCAATATGGAAATGGTTCAATAATTTTGATTAGCCATTGGGAGATATTGTAACGTACTGTGCTTTTAAACTATTTAAAATTCGCGGAAGAATAAAAATTTTCTTAAATAAGAAACAAACCTTCAAATTGCGATAAAAATAAACTGTTCATCCAAAATATTTGCAATAAAAAGATCATAATAAAATCTGCTAAAAATAATTGTTTGAACATCGTAAACGATAACGAGAAATCAGAGTATTTGCATCAACATGCATAAAATTATTAAAACATAGGCGGTCCTCGGGTTTAGCCTCCTGCGTAGTCCAAGCCGGCTTATTGGTCCCCACCTCTCGTCTCCTCAAAGTCATCCTCACCTGCATCGATCAAGTCTAGTGAGTCTAAAGACTCAACACATATAAACTGGGCATAGCAAGTAATACATAATAAAACCACATGCATCTTTAAAGTAGGACGTACATACTTGAAACTTGAACGTAATAACATAAACATAGACGTGCCATCATCATAAAACCTTTCATAAACATACTTGCATCATACATACTTGAACATGCATAACTTCATCATTTTGCGTAGAGATATGTTTCAAAGCAAGTGACACATACATAAATGCGCATGATCAGACTAAACCACAGTACTGGGCTGGTAGGGATGTCCCTACCGCATACATGAGATCCCCGATCTCACTTTACCGGGTGGATTGGTCTTTGGTCATACTTTACCACTTTCCAATCCTGATCTAAACCCGGTCATACTTTACCGGGGTGGAGAGGTCCTCGGCCACGTTCACCGACTTCCAAACCCGTTCATAATTGGTCACAAAGACATTTAGCATATCTTGAAACATAAAATATTTTCCTTTGCACGTCGAACATACTTACATGGCGTTGAAGGATTCGTTGGATCTCGTTTGATGTCACTGCTGCACATACTAACATGATTATCAAGCACTTAACTTCCAT
>NC_133321.1:3100300-3237352 GCF_012295235.1 Primulina huaijiensis
GTTGTGCAATCCCAACTCAACATTAATTTATACCTTTCACTCTGTGACTCTGACTATGTCGAAGTCTCTGATTCAAAGCCTGTCAATATCAATCTGGCAATAACAATATCTAGGGTACGGTATCAATACACCACTCAATCAATACTTGATATAATCAGAATTCAATCAAATTCTGTTTCAACAGCACAACGTCAAAATCTCAATATACCCAGCAATACCATATCAATCAGATCTCAATCCCAACACCTCATAATCGATAACAATTCAATTCTGATATCAAATCGACTCCAAAATTCATAACAATTTCAGATGGTATCTGTTCCTCAATCGAGTTTTGATTATACGATGTCTAATATGTCAAGAACATCATATAGGAATCATATCAGATTCTGACAATATCATAATTTCAAAACATATCAGAACGTAGCAAAACTTACGTCCAATTGTAGCCTACGTCGATAGGAACACAGTACCGAAGTCGGATTGAAATTCGGACGGACGGATCTTTCGTAAACTACAAATGNATGCATATGCGCGACATCAACCGGCGCATATGCGCGAGACCTACTGGTCTTCGCAAAATTCTTCTCGGCAGCTCGCGCATCTGTGCGCCTCACCTTCGCGCATATGCGCGAGGTTCTCTGGACTCGGCTAGTGCCGCGCACGCATATGCACATACACACTTCGCGCATATGCGTGAGGTCCTCTGCCCACTTTGCGCACATGCGCGCATCAACGCCGCGCATATGCACGAGGGCTACTGTTCCTCGCACACATTTCATGTACTTTCTCGTCTTTCCCGGTCCGATCCTTCCCGTCTATAATTACGTCAAATTATAAATCGATAATCGCAACTATTCAAATAAAAGTCTGGGGCATTACATTGCAGATGTCATATAGCGTGGCCGATGACCGACGCCACTGGGATAGATAGGATTGGGGGCGGCTGAGAAGGGTTGGATCGCGATTGGATGTCTCTGTTAAGATTGAAAATTGGACCTAACTCAACCTCAAAAGCTAGCTCAAGAGGGGAGGATTGTCCAATTCCATATATGCATCTCTCAGGTTATTTATCCAACCGATGTGGGACAATTAACAGACTCCCCTCACGTCCAGGAATGAACATCTGGAGCTTAAAGTTTACAAATGACCCAACTATGGGCAAAACGGATGGCCTAACTTTAAGCAGTCCAACACATAACGGTGGAACCTGAGCTCTGATATCATGTTAAGATTGGAAATTGGAGCTAACTCAACTTCAAAAGCTAGCTCAAGAGGAGAAGATTTTCCAATTCCATATATGCAACTCTTAGGTTATTTATCTAACCGATGTGGGACAATTAACAGCCTCGGATCCAAGGGGGTGTATTGGTTCCCAATCAACGTCATCAGATTGAGAATAGCCTGATTGGTGGAACATAATGTTCCAGAGCGAATGACAGCGTACGAGCAAATGTACACGATCGCAAGGGATGTGACCTGAACTGTCATATTCAAATCTAAGGACCTGATGGATCCCTTGAATGGTTGTGATCATATGGAAGAAGGGCGATTTGAATCGTTGATCTAGAGATAGATGCACCAATCTAATGAAATGATGTGATCCATTGGTTGTAGCAGAATGCGATCTACACCATTAACCATCAAGATTTGATGGTTCAAATTGAATCTAAGCCAAGATACGTAACAATTCGCAAAAAAACTCTTACAATCTTTCTTTCGAAAAATATAAACATGTATCTTGTCTACAAAATGAAATTCATTCACAAATCAGAAAATTCAAATATGCAAACTTGTCCAATACATATTGTTTTATAATATGTTCGTAATAGAGTCCAAAAAGCATATAGAAGTCCAGGTCTTGTGATTTGGGGTGCTTTCATCACATCTTTGTAACTTAGAGATAATTGTCAAGTCCTATAAGTATCATCTTTGAGGCAATTTCGTCTTAAAGAATTATACTCCAACTTTAGCGTAAGCTTAGTGTGTTTTATGTTTCATTTCAGAAATTGTTGCAACATCTGCTATAACAACTTTCTATCTGTTTCATTTTGCATTATATACTGGTACTAATAAGAAATTAGACACGAAGCTCTACAAAAAACAGAATTTATTGAACCAAATTTTTACGGAATTTGACACTATTTGTTTAGCTTCTGGCATTTGAATTTGTTTTGTTTTTATTATTTGAAACAAGTTGTTGGATCGTGTGTTGGGCACCAAATGTGCTTTAAACACAAATTTCTTCAAGACCTGCAATATCTCGTATTCTAAGAATGTTTACACAGATGAATTAGATCGAGTTTGGTTTACAAACCAAGCGGAAGACACTCGAAATAATCCTTCGTTAAGGAAACTGATATATTTTATATCACGTGCAACCGAATAACTGAAGATCACATCAGTTCCGACATCTATCAGTTCAGTTATGAATGGAACCAAACTGATCAAATCAGTTAAGAATAAAACAAGCAGTTAAACAGATAAATAACACAAAATATGTTTATGGATGTTCGGAGACTTCAAATGTTCCTACGTCATCCCTTTTACCTCCTCGGGTAGGATACACTAGAAGACTTAGATTTATACAGCTGATTGTATATATCCTACACAGCTCAGGACTTACACTACTACCTAACTGAACTCCTACTCTAGATTGAAGGCAACACCTTCTAGCCAAAACACTTGTTTAATGTCTGTGTGTCAAAGACTACATACACAAGTTTAATTTCTTTGTACAAGACTGTAATTTGGGTGGTGGTGTGTGCGTGTGTGAGAACTGAACAATGATAACAAGCCAAAGGTGTTCTCACACACTGAGGGAAAATAACTTATGTACTGAGATGATATATCTTGAATAGCTCCTTCGCAACTAGGCGTAATGCTTCTTGAAAGCTTATGAATAGTAAGTGTGCCATTCTTGTTTTTCCACACTCTCTATATATTTGCTGATGATCTTGGCCTATATTTATAGCAGCAAGATGACCGTATGTCAAGAGTCAGCGCATGTGACCGTTGCAGCTTGAATGCGTTCCTTGGAGTTTGCGTCTCGTCTTTCTCCGACATCTCTTCTGGAACAATTTGTCTTTAATCTTAGTTGATCGATTCATTATTGTCTTTTGACTAGACAAAAGCTTATGTACCTTTGCGCATAACTGGATTCCAATAATGTTCACTGTCGTGTTCCGCAACTTGATTGCTCCTAACTGAATTTCTGAACTGGTTAGATGAACTGGTGTGTAGTCAAGGTTAGATCAGTTGGCTCGTCAGCTGAGCTGATTTCACTGGTTCAGTTGAACTGATCAGCTGGGCTCTTCATCAGTTGAACACTTCATTAGCTGATCAGACTTCTAAAGGTTTCCTGTTGAGCTACCTTTCAGCTGATTAAATCAGTCGAACTGATTTAAGATACATCAGTTGGATTTTGTTCAGTTCAAAAGATCAGTTAGTGAGTTCAGTCGGCGTATCCGATAGTCCTCAGTTTGGGCTGTCAACTGATTATTTCAGTTCAAGTTTTCTGCGCACTTAAAGTATATTATTAGAAACACAAAACAAGTTTTGTTAACATCAAAACCAAGTAAAAATTGCAAACATAAAATGTTCCAACACAAGTTTTCTATAAAAATTTGAATTTTTTTGTGAAATAACGCTTTTTGAAGGGGGGAAAAAACATTTCTCAGTCAGATTTTTTTTTTACCAAATGCATAGGGCGCAAAAAAAAAAAAGAAAATTAGTTAAAATTTTGTTGCGCGTATTCGAACATAAAATTGCACATATCCAAACTTACCTTCTTTTTTTTTAAATTGAAAAGAAAATTAGAGTTAAAATTTTGTCGCACGTATTCGAACATAAAACTGCACATATCCAAACTTCTATTCAATTTGATAAATCAGATTCAAATCAAATATTATTTAAATTAGCTCAAAAATTCATAAGGTGCCTTGATTTACTTGTTCATATGTATCTTTTTATAATATTTTTTTTATAAAAAGAACATCGATTTTTTAAAAAAGAACATGTTCTTGACATAATTAGAGAAGAAGAACCACAAAACCCATAACCACTCCATAAATACAAGACAACCTCGAACGTCCCCATTTATGAGTTCCATCTGCATCACTCTATATAATTAATTATTTTTAATATTTATAATTTAAATTTCTTTCTATATATAAAAATAATTTTTATATTACACATTCCGTGTCTCGTATACATAATGTCCTTGAAATGATATCCGACTTAGTGGACTAAGTGAGCGTTAAATTAATGATAAGAGGTTAGATTCATCATATCAACATTTTTTCGAATGAATATGTCGCATAAAATTTTTCAATATGATTTATCTTACTAATATAATTTGAACATTTTTTCGAATGAATATGTCGCATAAAATTTTTCAATATGATTTATCTTACTAATATAATTTGCAGACTATTGTGTTAAGCTAAATTTATTGAATGTACACCGGAGAATAACAATTGAATCTACTCTACTTTTTTTTCAAAACATTTTTTCAAAATATTTGGTAAACAAACCACGTGATGCTATAAATTCATTGGCTTTAATGGGAACATTATTAGGCATCAACCTCTCCTACATATATTAACGGTTGAATTAAGTTCCAACTTCGAAGCCCTTCAAAATTTATTTCAATATCATTAATTTATATGAATCTCTCACGTTTTTACAAAAGTTGATATATATATTGATAGTCCAAAAACGAACATTTAACTATATCACGAGGATAAATATTTCATTTGTAACTTAGAATAATCTCTATATTGCGCGCAATCAGTTATATACACACAATATTTCATATTAGATGCAATCGAAATATTATCATTAACCGAATCCGATACAGTTTTTACATGTTTCTTCAAGTCTGGAGAAATATTCGATAAGTATTCATCAAGTATCCGTAAAGGATTGAAGATGGTACGTCAGCTTTTATAGCATAAAAATTACTTGAATGCAGAACTTTAATAAGAATACACGTCTCATTACCAAATTGTTGCGAGTCAAGTCCACATAAATTTTAAAAAAAACAAACAAACAAACAAGAAAAAAGGTATATTTAGTTGCAAAAACAGACAATTTCTTTAGGAGATTTCCCATTATAAAGCATTACCAAACATATTCTAAGTCAAAAATCCCTAAAAGATTTTCGTTAAAGGAAAACAAATAAGGCTTCACTAACCATCTAGTCCATACAACAAGACCTAAGCCAGTTCCATGAAAAAAATAAATGAAAGACAGAAGCCTAGACGACCTAATCTAACAAAACTAAAAAACAAATTCCGAAAACAGAGAATGTAAACACTGCAAGACCTGTAGAAAATGCACCAGCCCGTATCCTACCCTATGTCCATCCGAGCCCTGCTTCCGGGGATTCCTTCTCCTGTTAGATTCTGCCTTCTCATCTCAACCACCTTTCTATGAGAGTTTGAGTGCAACAAGCCGGAGAAAGTAGGGCTGCTCGCTGGGCGATACTCCGGAAGTAAGCGTCCAGATTTGTATCGAACTCCACATGCGTTGCAGAGTGTCTTTGGCCCCATTGGGCCAGCGCGCCACTGTGGGGTCTTATCAGCTTGGCAATGAAAGCACCTCCTCCCCATACCAGCACCACTGTTTGTTGGTGGCAACAAGAGAGGTGATTCTTGTTTGATCTTGGCGTTTAACTGGTTCACTCTTATGAAATGTTGGCTTGGGAATTGACCATAGCCCGACCTTTTTCTAGTTCGTTTCTTGCTTCGGCTACGCACCGGATGGTTAGTAGGGATTTTGAAGCTGCCACAGCAGCTAGCAACGGTACTGCCGTTGCCATTGCTATTTGTATTGCTATTGTTGCTGCTGCTGCTACTGTTCTCGAGTACGGATACTGGGCTTAGGTGGTTTGCCACGAGTTCTGGATTGTCAGATAAAATTCCAAAGCAACTCTCCACAGTTGGGAATGCATCCTTATCTAACAACCACTCAAGTTCCTCCTCCACAACCACCTGAAACATATTAACCATAAATCTCATTGACAATCCACTCGACCAAACTATTCAAGATTGCAACTTTTATACACCAATTACTGAAATTTAAAAACATATACTTCTGTAAACAAGATTCAATCATAAATCATCCACGAAAACTAACGACGAGTTGCTCAGAAGCAATAAGCTGAAAAAATTTTGAGGATAAAACTTGTATATTTGGAAAAATAATTACAGTCTTCTCTAAACGTGAATAATTCATTCACTAATATTTTTCTTACCTAAATCAAGACCCAGTAGCTAATTCTACAGAGGTCAACAGAGCACGAAACTCTTGTACAAAATCAATCGTTCTTTCAAGAGACCATGTTTTCAAATTTCCCTGACATTGAAACATGAATTTGAACATGTTCTTGTGATTTAAAAACGTACAGTTTTAAATGACTATCGATTTGAGCATAAACGATTTGACCCAGACTTTTACATCAAAGAAGCCAAAATACTTCAAGATTGAGTTCCACCAAAAAAATGATTTGAAATTTTTTAAAAAAAATGTCAAAGTTTGATTCTTTCCATGAAATAAGGTCAAAATATTCCCAGTGGATACTTGCAAGTGGACACATGTAAGAATAATACAGCAGATGGACAAAAATGTCTTTGCAAAGGGAGGAATTTTCCACTAATTAATAAAATTTGGCAATATATGGTTGGTACAAGAAGCATATGCCAACATATCACCCATATTGATAACGACTTTAAGCATTTATTTTACAGCTCATCTCCACATTGTGGAGAACGATGATAATCAAGAATACAAGAAACCCCACATCCCCAAAATGCCCTCCACATTTCACCAATTTCCTCTCCCCTTCAGATTAAATTTTATTTTTTTTAAAAAAAACAAATTTTAAAATTGCAAAATATATTAATTCAGTTCACAATAATAGAGATGTGGTTGACACGATTTTCTGAGTACATGAACCGGGTGGGTCTCAGAGTTGACTCGGTCCTCCATCCAGGTCAACTCGGAATAACTCCCGGTCCACCCGGTTCCGTATCCAGTGACGGAACCGGCGAAGTCTCCGTCCCCGGTACCATTCCTCTCAATTCACACGCGGAGAACAGCAACATCCAAACATGAAAAAACTTACAGGAAAGCCTCCCCTGTTCTCACGGCTGATATCCGGCGCCGGGTTCCAGGACTCCAGCGACGAGGAAGAAACAGACACGCCACCGCCGCCCTTGGTATTGAAAAGGGTCTTCGAGCCTTCTTCTCCTCCTTCGAAAGTGAAGTCCAAAATGTCAAAACACGCTTCGTTTGGGTCCATTTCCGCCATTTCTTCTACCTTTCAGGTTCTGGGTCGGCTTTTGTTTCGAAACCAGAGAAGTAAAATGGTAGGTTTAGAGAGAGAACTCTCCTTTTCGGAAACTGCGTGAGTGATTACTATTATTATCGTAATTTTCAACGAGGAGTTTTTTTTTTTTTTTTTTTTTTTTTTTTTTTTTTTTTTTTNAAAATAATAATTTTTCATAGATGACCAAAATAAGAGATCTGTCTCACAAAATACGATCCGTGAGATCGTCTCACACAAATTTTTGCCATATTTATTTTATAATTATGATGATAAGACAAATTACTTTTAAAAAATTCCAAAAAATGAAATGGACAAAATAAAATTAAAAAAAAAGAGAAGAAAACTATCAGACCCAAAAACAAGAAAATGCAATTGGTTTTGAATTTCAAAATTTCTTTGGTTTGAGAATATTTTATATGAATTTATTTTTCTTTCTTTTTGTTTTAAATGAAATGATTGATCAAACTACATATATTCTAATTTGAAATGAATTTTTTTGTCGAGATGCAGAGAACCAGAGATATTATATATAATAATAAAATAAAAAATTTAAAATATAAATAATATTTTAAATTTTTTAATTTAACTTATAATCAGAGCCTGTAATTTGACATTTTCTGAAAATAAATAATAATAACTTCATTCGTCTAACTACAGAATTTATTTATTATTTTCAATATATAAGTAATAAATATATGTACCAAAATAACTTAATTCTTCCTCTTTTCTTTTAAAATATATATCTACCAAAATAATTTTAAAAATATTCAATAAATTGAAGAGATCCATAGTAAAACTGAATAACTACAAATAACAAATATTAATTTTTTATGTAATAAAAAATTGATATTTGAATTTATATACCTTTTGTGAGAATAAAATTTTCACCGTCAATAAGGAGTAAGTCTCTTGTGAAACGGATGGTCTCACAAATCTTTATATGTGAGACGGGTCAACCTTATCGATATTCACAATAAAAAATAATATTTTTAGCATAAAAAGTAATATTTTTCATGGATGACCCAAATAAGAGATCTGTATCGCAAAATACGATATGTGAAACCATATCATACAAGTTTTTGCCGTCAATAAGAAGATGACAATTATTTTTCTTTTGTAAAATATAGTAGCTAGTTAATGGTAGAAAGTCTTGAAAGATATTTTATTATTTTATTAATAATAATTTAAGTGTACAATTTTAAAAGCCTAAAGATATCTATACTGTATATAAAGTGTTAGAATATTTATTTTATCTTAAATTTTGATGATTGACAAAATAAAAATATCGAACAATTACAGAAAATCAGCCGCTATATTGTTCTGTATTTTATGTTTCCGACTGCTGATGCAAAGTCCAGCCGCTCAAGTGCTTTATTCTTCACCAGTTGCAGGTCATCTAATATCTAATTGCGCCCTGCATTAAATAAAGATTGTTACTATCTAACCGTCGGTTAGAAACGTGGAAAGCAAAGTGGATACTCTACTTCCAACTGTCCTGAAACTGTCAGTTATAGTACAAGGAATAATACCCCACTAACTCCCGATGTGACATAAAATTTCTTAACATGTCCAAAGACAATGCAGTTCTTCAAAAAATATGAGCTATAAAGTTGCAAAAGCAAAGAAACATTAAATGGATATTTAATGAATGTACATCGCCTTAAAGCGATAATTCCATTCTGTCGAGAAATAGTATAAGTGATCGTTGAAAAGCTTTATCTGACTATTGAAGCCTTTTAATTATTTATAGATGCAGATTCAGTTTCAAAAAGAAGAAAACAATATATAACTCTGGAACATCTTTCAAATCTGCATTATCAGAAATCTTTGATCGCTCCTACAAGAAACACTTCAAGTTCGCTCAAGCAGCACATGCTTATCAGACTACATCGATTCTTCTAAGGATCATTTTGTGCTACTTCACCAACTCAAGCGTTGCAAGCAAACTGTTGTTTATTGATTTAGTTGTCCGGTGAATTGTGAGTTCTTAAATAGACAAATTTTTAAAACAATCACTAAAAGTTTCAACTTATTCATTTGATAATCCAAGTTGAAATGACTTATTATAAACCGTTGTAAAATCAAAGTCTTTTAATAGAATCCTTCTTAAGTAGAAAAAGTGGTGATGTAGAAGCATTTGTCTTTGAACATACATAAAATATTGTCTCATTTACTTTCCGCATTTATCTTTATTGCATTCTAGATTTCAAGTTGTTTCTTATCATATGTTGTCTTGTTTAAATATATAATTATCAATAGCTAAACCTAACAGTTTTTGCGATTATATATTTTTAGTGATTCAGTTAAGTCAGTCATTCAAAGATATTTGTTTTAATAGCTTTAAAATTGTTTAGGACAACTCATTTTCAATGAAAATATTTTAAAGAATTTATTCAACCCCTCTAAACTATGTTCTATCTCAACATAAAGGTTGAGACCTTTAGAAGTCCAACTTTGTGACATCAATTGGTTTTTACGAAAATATTATATCCATTTATATAAGTAATATTTTTTTATATAATTTACTCATAACTACAATATCTAATCCACTTAAAAAATTCAAAAATTAACTTATTATCTCTACAAATTACATATTAAATATAATTTCATTATCTCTATTCAAATAATAATAATTAAAAACTATAATAAAATTTTACAAATAAACTAGATATATTAATGATTCATATATATAATAGTTATTATTAATTTCACATCAACATTTAAAGGGCAACTGATTGCAAGTTTGCGCCACTTGCCTCTTAGTAGAGCATCCCTGTATGCATGGGTAAATCATTTTTATTTTTTTTTATTATAAATAAATATAAATAAAAAAAAGTAATTTTCGATCCAATATGATTTTTTAACTCAGTTAACCGAACTTAAAATAGACTTTTTCATTTAAAGACATTTTTATTTTTATTTATTATAAATAAATATAAATAAAAAAGTAAAAGAAATAAAAATTCGAGATAAACCAAAAAACTGAAAATCACTTAACCAAACTGTGGAATTTTTGGTTCGGATATTGATGAAATTAACCGAATTTCCTATCCTGTTTGGTTTGGCTCGGATGAACACCTCTAATCAATAATACTATACCTTGTTCCCAAATATACATACTATTGAACCAAGGTTTCAAAATATTTACATCTATTCGGAATCGTTCTTGGCGGTATTTGCAGTTGATCAACAATTAGAAAGCTTTGGTGATACTAGCAGTTGATTGACAAAAAAAAAAAAAAAAACCTTGGTCCGATAAGAGCTATGGATAACTATGGAAATCCGAGCGTTGTTTTCTTCCACTAATTTTATTTCCATCAAACATATGCATCGATCAGCAAATCGAGTCACACATCATTTGGCTCACGACGTCCTCAGTTTTTCTCTATCTTTCGAATGACTTAGTATGCACTTCACTCGGTGTAACATCCAACGAATTAAGGTGGATCAAAACTTTGTAATTGATGGAAAACAATTACTAGGGTAATGATCTCTATAATAAATTCTGTAATAAATTGTAAATAAAAATTATAGAAATGATATTAAATAGTAGCATTAACATAAGTATATACGTATAGTGTCCATAGGATTAGACGTAGACGGCTTCTCATGGATCATGCCACCCAATGTTAGATACCCAATGAAAAGAAAACACGTGGAATTTTACTTTTAAACAAATAATTAGGAGCCATAAAGTGGACCCCATAATTTTATGTATGTCTTCTTCGTATTATTCTTTATTATTAAAAAATTTAAATAATTTTTTTTCAAATAATAAATGGTTTTATTTTTATTTTTAAAGAAAAGTTTGTTAGTATTTGAATTTTTTTAAAAGTATTTTATCATTTCATCATAATAACATTTTTTTACTAACAAAAATTTCTTTTACAAAACAATATTATGGACTTAAAATTTTTTCTATCCAAATACCCGACGTTTATTTGGATTGATGGATTGAATAAATAAATAATGTTGTAATTATTAAAATATTTTACTATGATGTGGAATAATCTTTGAATAAAAAAATATAATTGTTTGGTTTATCTTATTAACCAATAATCAATCTTTTATTCATGAATTATTGATAAATAAACAAATTGATACATGAACTATTGTAAATAATTTAAGAGTAGTTATCTTGTGAGACGGTTTAACGAATTTTTTTTCTGTGAGACGGGTCAACCCTATCGATATTCACAATAAAAAGTAATACTTTTAGTATAAAAAGTAATATTTTTTCATGGATGACCCAAATAAGAGATCCGTCTCACAAAATACGACCCGTGAGACCGTCTCACACAACTTTTTGTCATAATTTAATTAGTACATGATAAAAATAAAAATCAATTTTGCTCCTCTAAATTGATATTAAGTCCAATATTGTTATTAATCAAAGTAGATAAGTAACTTATTTTCAAGATTATTTTATTGATTAAAATTATCTTATCAAAATAAATTAAGAGTATATTATAATAAATAAATATCATACTTTTTATATAAAAAAAGTATTATAATTATTAATTAATAAATATATATATATATTCAACTATAATATGTTTTAAAAAATATTTATAAATATATAATAAATGATATTTTTCTCGATCTATATTACATATTATTATAATTACAAATTTAATAAATAAATCATATACAAAAATTCTCAAAAAAATCATATACAAAGATAAAAATATATTTTAATTTATTGATTGAAATATAATAAAATAAATGTTTTAATATTTAGATTTTATCATAAATGTCTAAATCAAGTTCAAAACTTTCGAACGTTGGAATTATATAAATCTGAACAATGGATGAGAATCAAGTGTCACCGTATCAATGTTCTGCCAGCCATGTTCAACCTTTTTTTTGAGATTTTTTTAGTGATTTATGACTTTCATCAATATCGATTTCAAAATATTAAAAATGGTGATTAAGGTTTGTCGGATCTCGGTTTTTTCGTGTCCAAAACGCAGCGGAAGTTTAAAATTTTTATTTTATTTTGACAATCAAAATATATATGTTTGAGCACTCGTATGGTGTTATAAATAAACATTCATAGAGAGTTTAAAACTTTTACATTTGGTGAACAATTTTCACTTGGCTCCAAATACGCCGGTATAAGCGAACGTAGCTCTTGTTGTAAATCTCACGTATGTTCTTCAAATATTCTTTCTTCCGGTCCACGACTGAATTACTAGTTCCTCTTATAACTTGCACTAGAAAGTATATAAGATATTTTGCATAGAAATAGAACACAAAAATTTGGTTCAAAACCTTTTGAGAGCATTAATATTGGAAGAGCCAAAAATTAATGAATTCATCCATAAAGCTTTCGGATGCCCTTGTGCAAAATTGAGAATAAAGAAATCTTAATATTTCTTTTTAATCATTATTTACTTAATTAATATAATTAATTAAGTAAACTAAATATTTAGAGGATTATGGTTGTTGATTCTCGAAAATCTCACAATCCAAATCAGTGGAGGCTATAATTTTAGGCAAAAAATTCCATGACCTAATTATCATAATTAACATTAATGGGCTTGATTAATTAATTGAGTTAATCTAACTAGATTAATTAATTAATCAAAATCCATTTAGAACTTTAATTATTTAGTATGTTGGAATTGTATTCTTACAAGCCCATTAAACATACTTCTCACTATATTTAATTTAATATTTAATAAACTTAACTTTTGAGTTTAATAAATTAAATTCTCTAATTTTATAAATTCAACTCCTTGAATTTATTCTCTCCAAATTTTATAAAATCATAAATTCAACTTCTTGAATTTTCTATCTATTTTCTCAAAATTTAATTATCATAAAACTTCTTGAATTTACTATATCATAATATAAATTCAACTCTTTGAATTTATTCTCTCAATGTTTTGTAAATGAAACTCCTTAAATTTATTATCTCAACGAGAACAAAATAATCAGTACTTGTGTGACCCTCAATGGTTCAGGGATACAGCTAGCCGCGGGTTCACATTTCCATGTGATTCAGAATAACATTTATTGTTACTCGGGCTTACCCTAGTTAGCCCCATTCTTTTCATCAACACCTTGATCAAAAATGTCAGAACTCATTTCTGATTGTACCCATCAGATCATGGTAAGAGCGTCTAGTAGTATCGCCCCATGATCCCCTAGGTATCACTGATAGTGTCTGCAAGAACCAATCGATTATGATTAACGTACAGTACGGTCCCTTCATCTCATATATCACGATCGAATCTGCAACCATTGGTTCATAGAGGGTTGCATATTAATTCGATAACTATGTGACACATATAAATAGTGGCATCGCGTATACTATTGGAGAACTCCTTCTCCAACGTACATCTCATACTCTGGTCAGAGATTCCACGCACTATTATTTCATCAGATCACATAGGATATCCACATCCGTAGGTGAGAGGTGAATTCCCGACTACAATGCACTGGCTCCTATATGTGTCACAACTGTACCCAATCTCGCCACCTGATGAATCTCCTAAAGCCGGTAAACGAGTCAAAGCACAGCCTTAGCATATACAGCCTCAGTGTTTTCCCGGGTCATAAAGACTAATGGTGTACAATCATAACCACGGACTTATCCTCTCGATGAATGATAACCACTTTGAAAGTCCGAGAGAGGGTTGTTCATTATAATCATCATATGACTACCCATATGTATGTTTGGACATCTCTAGGCCCTTACCAAGAAACGCGGTACACAATATCACAGATGCTAGTCTCGAGCTCAAGCGACCTTTATCCATATTTTAGACGGCTGAATCGACTAGGAACGAATTTAGATTATACAGTGTTTACAAATGAGTTTCAACATCGAATTACGATTCATTTGTATTAAAGTATAATCAAGGACTTTATCTATGCTGATTGCATGGATATACAGATAAAGTAAACTGAAACCATAAAAAGTTAAATTATATTAATATAAAGATTGTTTATTTCACTTGAGTCAATAAATTCTCTAGCCAACCGTTGGCTTGCAGGGCATCTACTCTAACAAGGTTGTCTCAATCATCCGACAAGAGTATCTCCGAGTTCCAGTGACGTATATTTATTGTATTAGATTTTATCAGTATATTAAAATATATTTATCCGAATATATGATTTATTTATTGAGTTGTGATTTTATTAATACATATAGCTAAAAATAATATTATTTTATTATTTATTTTTAAATATGTTAAAAATATACAATTTATTTATTGAAATATATTTGTATCAAATATTTTAATAAAATATAAACATAATATGATACTTTTTATCATAATATAATTTTGTAAAACTAAAATATACAATTTTTTAAAATATTAATAAAAATAAATTTTAAAATTTTGAAAATAATAATTGAAATAATTAAACTTAAAAAAATTAGGTTAAATGTAAAATTCTGTTAGGATCGGTTTTGGGGAAAATCGTTGAGCTACAATAGTTCTGTTCTTGAAATATTGAACATCGATTAATTAAATCGAGTTTGATGTTCAAATCAAGCGGAAGACACTCAAAATAATCTTTCTTAGAAACCGATTAAATATTTTGTAAAGCATTTAAAATATATTCAAGTTGAATTAAAAAATATTTTAGTTGAAGCATTTTATCAAACAACATTTAAAATATATGCAAGTTGAATTAAAAAATATTTTAGTTGAAGCATTTTATCAAGCACTTTGTATACAATATTTTGGTATTTGAAGAACACAGAAAATGCTTCAACAATGCATCGTTAAAAGCAATGAAAATGTTAAGTAAATGCAATAAATAAATAGACACGAATTTGTTTATGGATGTTCGGAGACTTCAAATGCTCTTACGTCACCCCTTCTTCCTCTTGGGACGAATCTACTAGAAACTTTGATTTGTACAATACCTTGTACAAATTCATTTCAACTTAGGACTCATCTCTTGCCTAATTGAAACTCCTAGCACTCAAGATTGCAGGCATCACCTCACAATCAGCATATTGTTTAATGTCTCATATGCAAAGACTACAAACACATTGTTTTACGTCTTTGTGTGAAGAATCACTCAACTATTATTTGAAGTTCAACTCTCTTTTATATGTGTGACTGATTGTGTGTGAGAAATTTATCATTTACAGTGTACATCTCAAATGTATCCTCACACAAGGGTTTGTGCTCTCAACTAGCTGGAATCTTCATGCTAACAGCCCATGATTTGAATCCCTTTTCAAAAGCTCTTGTTTGATCTTCAAGATGTTGTATCTACAGGCTCCAACAATGATATATACGTTAGATACAAGAATATGATCGTTTGGAAAGTTTTTGTACTGTTTCTGAAATTGCAACGGTCAAATCCGCCTTGCTGGACATTTTTCTGAGTGGTCAGCTTTGGTCAATTGGTCAACTGGTTCAGTTCGACTGGTCTGATTCAGTTCAACTGGTCTGGTTCAATTTCAGTTGGTCCGGTTCAGTTCTGGTCTGGTTTAGTTCAGCTGATTCAGTTCAGTTTCAGCTGGTATGATTCAGTTCAACTGATTTGATTCAGTTCAGCTGGTTCAGTTTCAGCTGGTGTGCTGAGGCTGATTTCAGTTTGTGCAAAACCAGTAGTTTCATCATCATTTGTCAATATCTTAAGCTTCGATTCAGACTTTTTCTTCTGAATATGATTTGTAGATCATCGTCTTATCTTTCCAACACATACTGAATCACTTCATTCCAATAAGTGAGCTGAGAGATATGACCAAAATACAGCAACTACTCATATCCAACTGATTGATGTTTTCGTACAATCAGTTTGTTAATTCAATGATCAGTTAGATCTCTATAACATCCGATTTTGCCCAATTTATGTGGAGTACGACTTGTTCTAAATTGAGTTTTCTGATCAGTAAAGTTGGCGGATTGTCATTTAAATCATCCAGTTGAGAGATATTATCAAAAAACCGAAGCTTGCCAGAAATTCAGTTTGTGCAGAATTTAGTTTCAGTTTGCTTCTTGTGTTAATAACTTCACACTTGAGTAAATATGTTAGAAACCTAATAACAAGTTTTGTTAACGTCAAAATCAAGATTGTGAATATTAAATGTTCCAACAAATTTAATTTCCAACTTGTACCAATTAAATTATTGTATATTTTAGACTCATGTAAAGTGACTTAGAATATTGTGGAAAAATCCTGTATTATTAGTTTCCATATCTAGTTATGAGATCTATACTATTATATAGCTTTAGTAATGATAGAATCGGTTTGGGAGAATATCGTTGAGCTATAATAGCTCGGTTCTTGAAATATTGAACATCGATAAATTAAATCGAGTTTGTTCTTCAAACCAAGCGGAAGATACTCAAAATAATCTTTCGTAGAAATCGATTAAACATTTTGTAAAGTATTTAAAATATATGCAAGTTGAATGAGTAAAAATATTTTGGTTGAAGCATTTTATCAAACACTTAGTATGTAATATTTTGGTATTTGAGAAACATATAAAATGCTTCAACAAGCATCTTTAAAACAATGAAAATGATAAGTAAATACAATAAATCAAAGATACGAATTTGTTTATGAATGTTCGAATACTTCAAATACTCCTACGTCGTCCCTTCTTCCCCTTGGGAAGGATTCACTAGAAGACTTTGATTTATATAACACCTTGTACAAACACAATCCAGAAGGGAATCACTCAACTAGAACTCCTAGCAGTCAAGATTGCAGGCAATACCTCACAATCAACATATTGTTTAATGTCTCATATGAAAAGACTACAAACACATTGTTTTACGTCTTTGTGTGAAGACTAACTCAACTAATATTTGAAGTTCAACTCTTTTGTATATGTGTCAGTGATTGTGTGTGAGAAATTTATCTTTTACAGTGTAAATCTCAAATATATTCTCACACAAGAGCTCGTGCTCTCAACTAACAGATTTATTCATGCTAAATACCCATGCATTGAATTCCCTTTTTAAAAACTCTTATTTGATCTTCAATATGTTGTATTTATAGGCTCCAACAATGATATATACAATAGATACAAGAATATGACAATTTGAAAAGTTTCTGCACTTTTTCTGAAATTGCAACGGTCAAATTCGTCTTATTGGATATTTTCCTGAGCCTAAACTGGTCAACTAGTTCGGTGCAACTGCTCAGCTTCTCAGCGGGTTCAGTTAAATTGGTCAGCTGCTCAACTGGTTCAGTTTCAGATGGTGTGCTGAAAATCAGCCTTGCTGATTTTAGTTTGTGCAGAGTCAGTAGCTTCATCATCATTTATCAACATCTTAAGCTTCGATTCAGACTTTGACTTCTGAATATGATTTGCAGATCATTGTCTTTTCTTTTCAACGCATACCGAATCGCTTCATTCCAATAAACGGGCTGAGAGATATGGCCAGAATATCGTAACTGCTCATATCCAACTGATTGCTGTTTTCGTGCAATCAGTTTGGTTATTAAGCGAACAGTTTGACCTAGATAACACCCGATTTTGCCCAACTGATGTGAAATATGACTTGTTCCAAATTGCTTTTCTGAGCAGTGAAGTTTTCGGATTGTCATTTGAATCATCCAGCTGAGAGATATCATTAAAAACCCGAAACTCGCCAGAAATTCAGTTTAGCTAAATTCAGTTTCAGTTTCCTTCTTGTGTTTGTAACTTCACACGTGAGTAAATATATTAGAAATACAATAACAAGTTTTGTTAACATCAAAATCAAGATTGTGAACATGAAATATTCCTAAAATTATATTGTTTGGAAGATAAATGTTTAGGAAGTTTTAGGGTCAACTTATAAAAAATGATCACTTTAAAAAAAGTAGTTTCTTTATCCTCATTTTTTCCTTCTGCTTAATTTAATCCAAATCAATAAACTGATATCACGTTATTCTGATTCATCAAAAGTAATTCTGATATTTTGATAATTAAATAAAAATTTCTAGTAACTTTTACCCCCAATATTTTTGTCTAATCGAAAATTAAACTTTACAATAATTTATTTTCACAATATTACACACTCAAACTCTTTCCAATAAAGGTATTTTTGTTGTTCTATTAAAAAGTTAATATTAGAATCACTTATTTACTAAATACTTCACTTAAAAAAATTCAACTTTTCATTTTTATTTTCAAACACTAGTCACTCATGATTTCTTCCCACATTTTCAAAATCTGAAAAATTCATCACTTCTTCGATATGAAAACATGACATTTTTCAAACTCTCTCTTAGGGTCTTTTATTGTAAATAAATTTGTAGAATATTTTAGGGAGTTGATCTCAATTGTTAAACTAGGAAGATATTAGCCATCAATTCTTGGATGTAGCTTGTATATATAGGGGTAAGAGTTAATTTGAAAAGACACAACGCTTGAATCAATAAAAAATTCTTTGAGTGATACTTCCTTTCTCTACAAAATCTGAAAGTTACTTGTAGTTTATTCATACATATTCTAATCAAATATCACTTTTTAAGGTTGTTTTGCAATAACTTCAGGAGAAGAAATTAAGGGGTGAAGCCGTAGAAAGGTTAAGTATATCACATTGAGCTCGAAATATACTATTAGTTCCATCTTGATTATTGAATATTTTTGGAGTAGAGCTTGAGCTCCTCACTAAAGTTGTAATAAACTGAAGTGCAATCATGAGAAAATGATGATTAAAGGTCCAAAAACTTGATTGGAAGTTCCATCTTGAGTTTCTACAAGAGACAAGAGACGTCATAAAATCAGCATAGAGAAAGCAAAACAATGCCACATATGTGAGGAGTTGATTGGTTAAATATCATCCTTAGATTCAAGTATTTGAAAAAATTTAGAATGAGGGGAAAATGGTGTAAACTTTTATTTAAATCGAACACACGTACAAACATCAAACTTATATCAGGTCTGTTCTGTTGGGTGCAATAATTGTCCCTGCTTGTTAGAGCGATCGAACAGTGGTGCTTGAGTTGCTGTGCAGTTTAAAAGATTTGAGTTGCACCATTACAACCAGCTATAGCTTTTGGTAAAGCAGTAAGCACTCGGTCCTACAATTAGTATCAGAGTCAAGGTCACGGGTTCGATTCCCATTGGTTGCAAGAAGTGCAATTATTGGGATGGAGATTGTTGGGTGCAATAATTGTCCCTACTTGATAGAGCGATCGAACCGTGGTGCTTGAGTTGCTGTGCAGTTTAAAAGATTTCAGTTGCATCATTACCACCATCTATAGCTTTTGGTAAATTGCTAAGCACTCGGTCCTACATGCTCCCAGTTAAACACAATAGTGACTCTATCAAACCACAATACATATTTATCTTCATTGGTGTTCTTCATTCATCTTTATCGAGTTAGCTGAAAAAGTTTAATCGATTACAAAAATAATACGATTAATGTATATATGGACCAATATAATATGGTCTGAAAAAGTTTAGAATTGATTACATATGACTTTATACTCACTTCTATGATGTATTCGGAACTTAATCTCTAGCATACACATAGGTTTATTAAATATGATTATGACACGTTTTAAATCTATACAAGTATTTTTGGCAAATGATGTGTAGCATCAACTTTCAATATAATATTTTCACTGTTTGTATTACCTTTATTCTGGAAAAGGTCCCTTTGTTGCAATAATAATTTATCTGTTGCAATAGCGATGAAAACATGACATTTCAAATGTTTTATAGTTCAAAAGATTTGAATAACATATCCTTAGCTAGAATTTTTTTATGAATTAGCAAACTGAAACGTCTACTACTCATTTTTCTTTAAAATATACTAGGAAATTTTTTTTGTTCCCTTGAGCTTTCGGCCGAAATATGTCAATATATATAAATATATAATTTTGTACCATTTAAAATAACTCACCAAATATTTTACTCAAAATCCACAACGCATTGCAAAATGTAGAATCGTCAACCAAAACCTAAAAATAACATTTTTCCAATAAAGCATAAACCTTTTAATCCTCTCAAAACTACCCAAAAACATAAAAGTCATCAAATCTTTAAAGTAATCTTAAATCATAATAATGCGGAAAAACTTTCAAAGGTCTTCAGGTTATGTGCACTATCAGCCTAGCTAGTTCAAGTATCAAGTCCTCCATCATCAACAAAATCATGCTCACATGCATCATTCACACCTAGCAAACCTTAAGCATGATAACAAGTAATACATATACATTTACAAGCAATAGTAAAGATATTTTTAATAAAATAGATTTTCATTAACATGCATAATTTTAAATCCTTTTTCCTTTCATCATATCATTTTTCTTTCATCATATACGTATATGTTTCCCTTTATTGAATTCAGATAATTAATTGTGAATTTCGTTTCAGCTTTGTGTCTATGGATCCATCTACGTATAACCATGGTACCAGGCGATGATGACATCAGCGACACTCTCACCCGTTGACTGAGCCTTGGCCTTACATATCATCATATCATTTCATTTTAGTCACAATCAAGTCAGCTCCTTCAACCTTTCTTTATAATTATCACTTATAAAAATTCATGCATATATATCATTTTTCCTTCAAACCAAGCATGCAACACGTCTTTTAGCATTATCGTTTTTCATCATAAAATTCCATAATCTTTTAAAATAAACATTTTATCATTCATCACAACATTTAGGGTACTGTCAGGACGTCTAACATTTTTCAGGTGTAAAATGACCGTTTTTCTTCTGAAACCCTAATTTCCCAATTTACCCTTGGACCTTAAAACGATGACCCGAATCCATCTTAACTTAACATATCACCTTAAAATACTCGCATAACCATTTATTAGACGTAAACTTAAGCTTCTCGACTAATTTCTCAATTCGTTTTAAAACTTAAACGTACTTCCTAGTTTTAACTTGGATCGACTCTAAATTTAACCAAACTTTAACCATAGATTATTACTACCTAATCATACCCTATACAACCCAAACCAAACCATTTAATACCCTCGGAATAGCATAGAACGCCTACTGAATTTTTTGCACAAATTGATCAAACCCTAGCCCAAGCCAACCTCAAATCCTTTGAACCTAGACCCTAACTGAAGGGACCAGCCCCTGACCAACCCTCCTAGGACCTAGACCGAAGCCCTTATGACCCACTTGGACCAGCCCTAGTGAGCCATGCACGAGGACGTGCATGGTTCTTCCACATACGTGCGGCCACGGCTAGGTTGTGCCCTAGCCGTGCGCCCCTCCTCTCCCAGCCTCCCCAGCTTTGCGTGGACCACCATGGCTTGATGCTAGGACCCTCATGAGCCTTGCCCCTTGCCTAGAAGGCACCCCACGCGGCCTCCCCTTTTTTACCTTCCAAAACTGAACCCTAGCTAGTTGGAAACTCAAATTTTCGTTCAGCCCAAACCTTGCTTCCACCAGCCCTAAACCGTGGCCCCTAAGGACCCTTAAACACACCGAAATTCATCTCTTCCCATAGCCCTATCATGGTAGCCCCTTAGTGCAACATAATTATAAATTTGAAAGCATAAAAACTCAAGTTTCATCATGTACAAGCCATAAAAACGAAAATATAAGAAAGTGTATCCTATTTTTCATGCAGTCGTGTTAAGTACACATAATATGGTATTAACGATGAGTGAAGGAAGAATAAGGCATGTATTTACGTATTTCAAGCACGAAAACAATTTGAGGTGAGAAGAACATCGACGGAGAGAGACGTGACTTGCTGCGTTTTTCTTCAAAACCAACGTGAAAATCCTTGGAAGTGAGGGTGTGTGCTCGTGTATGGCTGCTGGAGGAGAGAGTCCTAGGGTTGCTTGGTGTGAGGAGTGAGTTTGAGTGTTGTAGGTTAGGGTTTTGGGGCCTTGTTTTTAAATAAAATGCCTGGTAAAAGTTTAAGCCCATCAACTTTAGTATAATAGGCCCATTAGAAGCTGAGTATGAAGCAATCCTCTTGGGACTCAAAGCAACTCGCAATATGGACTCCCAATTGACGATCTAACAAAGTAATGGGAAATTTGAAGTGAAGGGTGATAAAATGATCAAATATGCTCATGCGTCAAATAAGACCAAGGAAGGATTCTCCTAACTCATTTTGGAGTTGATCCCTAGGGCAGATAATGAGAAAGCAAATCGACTGGCCAAGCTGGCCAGTGCTCTACATTGGGATACCAAGCCCGAACCAATCGGTCGGGAGCTTGTCTCTCAACTCGAGTAGCTGGACGATATAATAGCCGAGGTGGAGGAAGGAGACTGGAGATACGACATCTGCCAATACCTAAAACATGAAAGGCTGCCCGGAGAAGAAAGAAAAGCAAGAGAAGTCAAAAGAAAGGCTTTCCGATTCGTAATGGTCGGGGACATCTTGTTCAAAAGGTCTTTTTTCCGACCACTACTGAAATGCCTGGGAGAAACAGAAGCTAATTACGTCCTTAGAGAAATCAAGAAAGGGTGATGCGGAAATCATCTAAGAACATGGCCCTTGCCCGCAAAAAACTGCTGGCCGAATTTGAAAAAAATGCTTCTGTCCTAGTAAAAAATTGTCATAGCTGTCGAAAACATGCCAACCTGCAAAAAAAACCGCCAGAGCTATGAAGGCGGTCGTCGCATCATGTCCTTTCGATCGATGGGGGATGGACATTGTTTGGCCCTTTCCAATGGGCTCGAGACAAATGAAGTTTTTATTGGTTGCAATTGATTATTTTTCCAAATGAGTGGAGGTCGAGCCACCAGAATTACAGAAAATGAAATCTTGAAATTCATATAGAAAAATGTCGTATGTCGATTCGTGATACCTCGAAAACTCATTTATGATAATGGAAGACAGTTCTGCGGAGCAAAAGTTAGGGCCTGGTGGGAAGAAATGAAGATCCAACAGCTATTCACCTCCGTGGCCTACCCCCAAGGCAATGGACATGTTGAGGTCACTAACAGGACAATAGTGCAGGCGCTGAAGGCTCGGCTAGGGGAAGCTTAGGGCAGCTGGGCGGATGAACTCCCGAGCGTGGTCTGTTCTTATAGAACCATGGCCCCGACTGCTACAAAAGAAACATTTTACAGCATGGTATATGGAACGGATGCAGTATTACCCGCCGAGATTTGACAAGAGAGTGCTCGGATTGCGAGGTACGGCTCGAACAATGATAACTTTCGGGCCATGGACTTGGATCTCGTGGAAGAAAAAAGTGAGAGCTAGAGTAAGGATGAATGCCTATCGCAGAAGGATGATTCGAGCTTACAACAAAAAGGTCTGCACCCGGGTCTTCAAAGAAGGGGACTTATTGATGAGGAAGATCCATAACCACGGAGAAAGGGGAAAGCTTGATCCAAAGTATGAAGGCCCCTTCAAAATAGAGGGGAAGGCTGGGATTGCAACCTATTATTTGGAAGATGCCGAAGGAAAGAAAGGAAAAAGACCCTGGAATGCCTGACACTGGAAGAAATATTATGCCTGAAAAAAATACAGAGAAAGATAGAGCTTATCTTGCACATTTTTCACTCTTTTATGTCTATTGCTATTATTAATTTCCGACCCTTGACATGTTGAATAGTTTTATTCCAAGATTATTTTAAACTAGTGGTATTTATATTCATACAAACAAAGTCCACGAAATGTGGCACACGTCCATAAGCCCGACCCTGAGCTCGGCGCCACATAAGCCGACAAATGTGCCATTCATACAAACAAATTCCACGAATGTGGCACACGTCCATAGGCCCGACCATGAGCTCGGCGCCACATAAGCCCATGAATGTGGCATTCACATAAACAAAGTCCACAAATGTGGCACACGTCCACAAGCCTGACAATGAGCTCGGCACCACATAAGACCACGAATGTGGCATTCATACAAACAAAGCCCACAAATGTGGCACACACCCAACCATGAGCTCGGTACCGCATAAGACCGCGAATGTGGCACTCATGCAAACGGAGTCCACAAATGTGGAAGGACTCCAAAAGCCCGACCCCCAGATCGACGCAATGCAAACCCACGAATATGACACTCATAAAAATCCTACAAGCGAGGTAGATCTTTAAAAAACCAACCACCAGCTCGGCATAATGTAGACCCCCGAAGGTGGCGCTCATGCGAGCTCGGCCAATTCCAGGTTTTACATTTATCACAACCAAATTTTGGTTGCAAGTTAAAAAGGTTCGGACAGCCATCCTATTTGGGTTTTTATCTAATTACAGCCAAATTTTGGTTTTAAGTTAATAGGATTGGACATCTATCTGGTTCAGATTTTTTATTACATTACTTATCCAAATTTTGGTTCCAAGTTAAAGGGGCTCAGACGGCCAACCTATTCGGGTTTTTATTTAATTACAACCAAATTTTGGTTTTAAGTTAATAGGCTCGGACATCAATCTGGTTCTGATTTTTTTATTACATTACTTAGCCAAATTTTGGTTTCAAGTTAAAAGGGCTTGGACAGCCTATCCTGTTCGGGTTTTTATCTAATTACAACCAAGTTTGGTTTTAAGTTAATAGGCTTGGCCAGCTACGTGGTTCGGGTTCTTAATTCATTACTTAACCATGTTTTTATTTTAGTCAGGGTGGCCCGGATAGCCACTCTGGTCGGGTTTTTATGCCTTTAGCTACGAAGCAAGAATACAAAATGCAGGAGATAAAAAAATACTTGAGTTCATTACAAATTGATAAATTCCTAACGAGGCTTACAGAAAAAAGAAAGGGGGCCTAAACTACATTAAAGGGACTGGGGCTCGGCAGTTTCCCCATACTTTGGGCCTCGCCTCTCCTGATCAGACAACTCGCCCTCCTCAGGCATATCATCCAGAGCTTTCTACGAATCCAAGAAGGAAGCTGGGTGCTCAACTTCGGAATAACCATTGGCCTGGAACTGGGCCAAGCACCCCTTGAACCCTTCTTCGGAATACACCACGGCCTTTACGATGCAGAGTTTTTCAAAATCTAGGGACTAGATGAACTCCTCTCTTTTCCGAGCCCAGGTGGTCTCGGCCTCCTCCTCACGCTTCCGGGCAGCCTCTTCTAGGTCTCGGATCTTCTGCTCGACCGACTTGAGGTTGTCCTGGGCAACTTCTAGCTCGCATCGGACGCCGTGAATCTCATCATTGTGCTCGGCCTTCATAGCCCGCATCCACTGAGTCAGTTCCCAGTGCCGAGCTAGGATGTCGTCCATGCTTCGGGCATTGGTCCGGCCTCAGTACAGGTCTTGTGAGCTCGGATGGTATACTCACCAACCCAAGAAACAGTCTGAAAAATAAAAAAAATGGGGTCAGTTAAAAAAAAAGAGGGAAATAGAGAAAGAAGAAAAATATATACATATAATAACATAGTAGGGTATACCTGCATCAGCCCAAGGGCTATGGATTCTTCGACCAAGGAGTCCGGAGCGGAGTGCAGAATCCCTAAGTCTAGGGAAGAGACCAAATTCTGGACCATCCCCAGAGTTCCGCGCCCATCAGGCTTGGTCAGAAAGGAGATGTTCGGGCTACGAGGGGCCCCCGATCCCTCCAAAATTACCAGCTCAGGCTCGGAGGAGGCTTCTTCCACTTTATCTTTGCCTTTGCCCTTGGGAAGGCTGGGCAACTCGAGCACCGGTTAGCTTAAGGGTTGGGAACCCGACCTCGAGCCTTCCTTGGCAACACTTTTCTTGGAAGGCTTGGGGGCAGTTGGCACGACATCAGCATCCCAGGAAGAGGGTTCAGACTTCTTCCTCTTCAATTTGGCCAGCTCCACCTTCATTTCAACCTTCATGATGCGGTCGTATGCGCAAAAAACAAGGGTAAGTGTTCGGGCAAGTGAATGAAAAATGAAAATAAAAGAAAGGGGTCGGAGGACCCTATCTATGTCCCCCTCCAACCCCACTTTTTTCTTGCAAAATTTGTATTTACAAAGGAGGTCATCCTCTACAAGGCTCTCTATATTAAAACACTTAACACTCATTGTTGCTAGGAAGTTAGTGAGGTCATGAGTGGGGGCGGCTGGATGGGTAGGGATTGTGAAGTTCATAACCCACTCCATGTCGCAACACCATGGCTTGGTAGACTTCACAAAAAAATTACGATTGTGCCACCCTTTGTGGGAGTCCGACTTCCCTTTCAAAAATTTGTGGTCGGGAAGGATGGATAGGTAGAAGCGGCCCTGAGCACTTTTCTTTATTTGGATAAATTGTAAAATGTTCCCATACCAAGGGGAACCCGAAAAAACCTGAACAAAACGCCTACAGCTAAAAGCGAAAGCACCTTGTACGCGGGCCCTAAGTCGGTATCTAAGTAGGAAAGGACCTTGTACCAAGGTCGTCCATCTTACTTCAATTGGACTTCATCGGCCTTTAGTTGCCTTAGTCTCCTCGATTTTTCAGCTTGGGTTTCAGTCAGAAAGGCCTCGGGATTCTCACTCTCACCACCCCGCCCCTCGGTTTCTAAGGGTGCAGAGGGCTCTGGCTTGGGCCTAGAGGATTCCAACTCACCACCACTCCGCTCCTCGGCTTATAAGGGTACAGAGGGCCCTGGCTCGGATCTAGGGGGTTCAGAATTGCCTGTAGGGGACAAGGCCTCGTCTAAAAAGTCTAATAGCTCTTGCATATTGGACTCATCAGAAGAAGACATCTTAAGACCTAAATACCAAGTTAGAATGAATAAACTTACTGAAGAAAGGGTCGGATTTTAAGGGCTCGGAAACGAAGGTGGCTGGTGGGGAAGTCGCTCGGAATTTCAGCAGAGTAACAGCTAGGATGAAAGAAACGTGAAAATGAACTCCAGTTATAGGAGGCAGGAGCCTCATGACAGCCGTCCAATCACTTAAAACCAAGGGTCTGGATTCTCTCGGACAGATGTACCAGTGCCTCGGAATCCGAGCTGTTAGAAAATCTTATCCGTCCGTTTAGGTTTCACGTAGATCGACTCTAGGACCGTCCAATACGCCACTTGGGAAATGAAGAAACACATTTTAAAAAAATAAAATAAAAAAACAAATAATAATAATACTAATAATAATAATAACAGGGAAAGAAGGACACGAGGAAGAAAGGCTCGGAGTCCGACCAGACTTCTTAGTCTAAACTTCATTCTTCTTTTAGTCTAAACGGGGGAAGATGCTATTAATGCCCCCTAAATTTGGTACACTTGGACGGATCCGAGCCCACTATCAAGAGTCCAAGCCCATAATTCCGAGCCCACTACCAGGATTCCAAGCCCATAAAGGGGTCGGGAAGCCCGAGCCCACAGAAAAGATGGTAATCGCGAGCCCTGATGCAACTAAAGGATATAAAGATAGACGAAGATCCCGATAAATCCGAGATTCGAGTAAATCTAGCCAGGATAAGGCAAGAACCCTAGCCGTCGTCAGGATAGAGTCCTAGTGTTTGAAGTCCCATAGTCTAGGTAGGAATTTATCTCAGCAGGAGTCCTAGGCAAGAACAGTAACTAAACCTTCATCTATAAATACCAGGTATGTGCTACGGTTTTATTCATTCACACTCTCTTATTCACTCAGCAATATTATATTGCACACTTAAGTTCGCTCTCTGGACTGACTTAAGCATCGAAAATGTCATGCCGGGTAATCTTACGGTGCCCCAAAACCCTCTTTTCATCTGTGCAGATCCTTGGATTCCGACCCGACCCATTCAGCCGTGGAAATTTGAAAACTGGCTCTCCAAACCGAACCCGTTGTAAAATTTTGATATCATCAAATCTAAATCATGATTAAATGAAATTTGATTGAAATCATATGGTTTGGTTGATTTTAAAATTCGATTCAATTTTTGAACCCCCGAACATTCATGACAACCTTCACGACTGTATCGCAAAACCATGAAATAAAAAATAAAAAAATGTTAGTTTATGCTATACCATTGTATTATATCTGATATTATTTTATATAATTTTTTGAACACATAATATTTTATTTGAATTAAAAATATGATATTTTTATATAAAATCATATAGCCTAACATTCAGGTATAAAAAAATACAATGAACTGACCTAGAAAGTAATTAAACATGAAGCAAGATATGTTGAGGTAGTTCGAGGCTAATGAATTATCAATGGGTCCCACCTAAGTGCATGTTACGTGGGACCCGCACACGTTTCAAAAATCTTCCAACAATAGTAGTTGAGGTGTGCAACCACCCATCAAAAGAATCACGTGCTGCTCACGTGCAAAAGAAGGCAAAAAAGTCATTTTTATTATTATTATTATTATTTTAATTTGTTTTAATATTATTTATAAAAATATTAACTTTTTAATAACCATAATCTATGCTTCATGTGACCCACGTAGGCCACCTCTGATCATGCTAAGATTTGAATATTATTGTCTATAATTTTAAAAAAATGATTGATTAATTTAAGATATCGCTTTCAATTTATTAAAAATAAATTTTAGAAAGAGAAAAGACTCAAATTGTTATCATACTTGGCGACATCAAAGACGAAGACGAGGTATTTATGTATTTTATTTTAAAAAATTAAATAAAATTCAAACTTTTCATAGAATTGAATACGTGACTGTAATTTTTTGTAACACAATCTTATATATCGATTCAGGTTATACTTAAAGTGAAAAAGTAATATTTGTGACATAAAAAATAATAATTTTTCATGGGTTGAGTCGGGTCAAAAATCGTCTCAAAAAGTTGAAGGCTAGCTTGTATACAATAATGATTACCTCATGAAAAATATGAGTACATTTTCATTATTAAATTTAAAATTTTTACTTTTTGACACTTATTATATTTGAATATTTAAAATTAACTTGATATTTCACTACTAACATGAATATAGCGATTATCTCGATCAATGGGTTGATCATAATATATTGATACGAAAGATTTTATGTCTGTTGGATCATGTGCTCGGCACCTTTGATGTGCTTTCAACACAATAAATCAATGAGCTGCAATAGATCGTGTTCTAAGAATAATTACACCAATGAATTAAATCGAGTTTGGTTTTGAAACCAAGCGAAAAACACTCGAAGTAATCTTTCGTTAAAAAAACTGATAGATTTTATATCTTGTTCAACTGAGTAACTGAAATACGGGAAATCATTTAGAGCTTATATCAGTTCAGTTATGGACAGAACTGAACTGATATCAGCTGAAATGATCAAAACAGTTAAGAACAAAAACAAGCAGTTAAACAGAAATAACCCAAGATATGTTTATGGATGTTCGGAGACTTCAACTGCTCTTATGTCACCCCTTCTATCTCCTCGGGTAGGATACATTAGAAGACTTTGATTTATACAACACTTTGTACAAATCCACCCAGCTTAGGACTTACACTACTGTCTAACTGAACTCCTAGTCTAGACTAAAGGCAACACCTCTTAGCCAACACTTGTTTAATGTCTGTGTGTCGAAGACTACATACACAAGTTTAATGTCTTTGTGCAAGACTATAACTCAACCCAAAAGCTAGCTCAAGAGGGGATTGTATATGTCCATCTATATAACTCTCAAAGACTTAATCCAGCCTATGTGTGACATTTAATAATGTAAGAAGCCAACAATAACTTAATCATAACTATGAGAATTTATTATTTATATAAATTTGATTAAATTTAATAAAGACAATATAAATATATGCAATTTGATTTTTTTAAAAATATTTCTATGTTTTGTCTAGGCCCAATGTGTAATGTGGAGCCACATGTATGTCCCAGTGTAGGGATGACAATGAGTCAGGTTTCGATAGAATTCCATATCTTTCGTCTCCATCCCTATTTATTATATTTATCTCCATCTTCATCTCCATCATCATCCATATCGGACATTTAATTTCATCTTCATCTTTATATCCATGGGACGATTGAATATTTATACCATACCCAAATATCATATTACCATCTATAATTGCATTTTCTCAAACTTAAATTATTTCGAGTAAGTTAAGGATATTTAATAAATTATAAAGAATAATAAGAACAAAATTAAAAATAATAATTAGTGTTGGGATCGTTTAGGGGGATCATCGTTGAGCTACAATAGCTCAGTTCTTGAAATATTGAACACCGATGAATTAAATTGAGTTTGATATGAAATCAAGGGGAAAACACTCGAAATAATCTTTTGTAGAAACCGATTAAATATTATGTAAAGCATTTAAAAAATATGCAAGTCGAATGAGTAAAAATATTTTGGTTGAAGCGTTTTATCAAACATTTGGTATGCAATATTTTGGTATTTGAAGAACACATAAAATGCTTCAACAATACATCTTTAAAACTATGAAAATGATAAGTAAATGGAATAAACAAATATACACGAAATTGTTTATGAATGTTCGGAGACTTCAAATGCTCTTACGTTACCCATTCTTCCCCTTGAGAAGGATTCACTAGAAGACTTTGATTTATACAACTCTTTGTACAAACCCACTCACCTTTGGACTTATACTACTGCCTAATTGAACTCCTAGCTCTCAAGATTGTAGGCAACACCTCACAATCATCATATTGTTTAATGCCTCATATGCAAAGACTGCATACACAAGTTTATTGTCTTTGTGCAAGACTCAGTCAACTAATATTTGAAGTTCAACTCTTTTGTATATGTGTGAGTGATTGTGTGAGGAATTTATCAGTTACTGTGTACATCTCAAATGTATCCTCACACAAGGACTTGTGCTCTCAACTAGCTGATTTCTTCATACTAACTGCCCATGCTTTGAATCCTCTTCAAAAGCTATTGTTTGATCTTCAAGATGTTGTATTTATAAGCCCCAACAATGATAAATACGTTAGATACTATAATATCACCGTTTGAAAAATTTCTGTACTGTTTCTGAAATTCCAACGGTCAAATTCGCCTTGCTGGACATTTTCCCAACTGGTCGTTCAGTTCAACTGGTCAGCAGCTGGTTTAGTTCAGTTCAGTTGGTCAGCTGGTTCAGTTCAGTTGGTCAGCTGCTGGTTCAGTTCAGCTGGTCAGCTGCTGGTTCAGTTGGTGTGCTGAAATCAGCCTAGCTGATTTCAATTCGTGCAGAACCAGTATTTTCATTGTCATTTATCAGCATCTTAAGCTTCGATTCAGACTTTGACTTCTGAAGATGATTTGTATATCATCGTCTTATATTTCCAACGAATACTGAATCACTTATTTCGATAACCGAGCTGAGAGATATGACCAAAATACCGCAACTGCTCAAACCCAATCGATTGCTGTTTTCGTGCAATCGATTTAGTAATTCAGCGATCAGTTAGACATTGATAACGTCCAATTTTGCCAAACTGACGTGAAATACGACTTGTTTCAAATTGAGTTTTCTGATCAGTCAAGTTAACAGATTGTCATTTGAATCATCCAACAGAGAGATATCATCAAAACACCATAGAATATGAATGATCTAAAACGCTTCGGATTCCGAGAATACGAACAATCTGAGACGCTTAGTATTCCGAGCGCGTCTTTTCATATTCCTGCACAATTTCCAAGATTCATCATAATCGTCCAATTTATCTTTAGATCAATGGTTGAGATCAGTTTACTTCGCTTATATAAAACGATGAACTCTCCTCAGTTGTCTCTTTTTTCGCTCTCGTGTTGTCTCCGCTCTCTTCTCAGTCTCCGACGTAATGTGCACTTCAGCTTTGGCGATTACTACTATCCCAGCTTTCCAAACCACTCGTAAGTTTTCCTCTCCTTCATTTTCTTCAAAAATGTCAAATTCTACCTCCTATACCCTTTGGAGCAAATGCGCGAGGCTCGTCTAGTTACGAGTCTGCTGCGATGCGCTCGGACTCCCCCCTTCTTCTTCCCAAAAGAGTTTTTCCGCCCTCCTTTCCACAAAACCCAAAACACTAAAAACCAAACCTTCTGCTTCTGCCCCGTCCCGAGCTTTGAAAAAGGGCAAGGGCAAAGCTTGGGCTCTCTGTCCTCACTCCGAGATTGCTGGAGTTCCTTTGTTTGCTTCAATGAGCAGCACTCTGCGATAAGGAGCGGAAGAAGAACTCCAAGCTCTCGGCTCTATTCCTTCTTCTTTTACTATTTTGAATCCCGATCCCTCTGATAGGGCCAATCACCCTCCTCCTGGTTTCACTACCGTCTTTAGGGACCAGGTTAGAAATGGCCTTCGATTTCCCGTCCCCTCCTTCTACATCGAGGTTGCCAAGTTCTTTAGTGTACTTGTGAACCAATTTTACCCCAATTTTTTCCGGATTATTTCCTCGGCCTATATCTTTTTCAAAATGCACAATCTTTTCACGAACTCTCTTATTCTTCATTACTTCTTTGTTTGCCAGATGGGGGATAATGCTTTCTCGTTATCTTCCCGGCTAAAAGTTCGCTTCCTTGATGATATCCCTTCTTCCCAGAAGGGATGGAAATGACGTTTCTTCTGCATTCGCCTCCCGGCTCCCCTTTCTTGTATGAATGGTTTCCTTCCCATTCTTCCTTCACAACACCCTCTTCACCGATCTTATAAGTTTGAGGAACCTTACACCTGAAGCCAAGAGTTGGTGGAGGGGCAAAAGTTTCTTCTTCTTCCCTCTTCTCAGAGAAAAATATGATAGCTTACGAGTTGAGTGCCCGGGTAGAGGACCCTATTGATCGAGTGATAGACGAAGTGGCTGGATCGAGCGCTCAACCCGGTAATTTCTTCCTTTGCACTTTCGTGCTTTTTACCCTTTCTGTCTGCTTTATTTTTGCCCTTTTCTTCTTTCTATTTTCTTCAGATAATTTAGAAATGCAGGAGGCTTTTTGCAGAAGGTGGGCAGCTGAGAATGCAGCCAATGAGAAGAAACTGGCAGCTAGGAAAGCTGCTGTTGAGAAGAAAAAAATGGCCCAGCCCACTCTTGTCGATACTCAAGCATCTGGTGCAGCTGAGGAGGAAGTGGCCAAGCTGGACAACTTCACCTGGACTGAAAATCAAAAGGAGAGGGAAGTGAGTCGGGCTGACACCCAGGAAGATTCAAAGGATCACGTCCCTCTCATCCAGAAGAAAAGAAAAGTGGTGGCAAGCCCAGAATTGGTCCACCTCGAGGAGAATTAACAAAGAGATCAGGGCACTTCCCGAGTAGCCCAACCTACTCCTCCTCTTCTAACCCAGCCTCTCACTGAGCCCCTCCACTCCAACCTGCCAGGAGCCCGAGGCAATCTTTTCTTGGAGGGAGCTTCCTCCACCGGATTTAAGCTTCTCAAGCAGATGCTTCTTTCCGCCGAGGAGGTACATCTGAAGGGCTCTCTCCCAACCCCCAAACTCTTCGAGGTATCTAACCGGATCCTTTCTGTAAGTTCCACTCTTGCTCTCTCTGTTTTTTTTGTATTAACTCTTGTTGGACAGGGTGTTCAAATGCTGTTCTCGGCCTTTGAAGAGGTAGCCATGGTGGCCACGAAAGAAGGAGATCGAGCTCGAGCCACCCAAGAGCTTTACGAGCAACTCCAAGGAGAGCTGTCCCGGGTTCGATCAGCTCTTGAAGAAGCAATCACCGACCTCCAAGATGCCTTGGACACGGCCAACCGGCAATTGGCAATAGGTCAAATGGACCTGGCTAAAGCCTGAGAAGACGTGGATGCCGGCCTTGCTTGGGAAGAAACATTACAGGGGTGTATCTCTGTCTTAGAGTCAGAGGATCGTTCTCTGTCTGAGGAGATAGAGAACCAACAATCCCGGGCTACTGTTGCTGAGAGTTCCCTGGCGGAATTTGCGTATTCTCAAGAGAAATGGAGAAATTCTTTACTTCAGTCTCCTGAATTTAAGATCGCGGTTGAGGATCAGGCCTATTCCTTCGTTCGAACCGGCTTTGACAAATTCCAAGAGCAATTTGAAGAGGCCGAGCTTATCCCAGAAGATAGGGAAGATTTTCCCGATTGTGGTTGAGCAATAGACTCCCTTCCCAAGGAGGCCGAAGAGAAGAAACAGGAGGATAAAAGACGGCCAGGCCTGAGATAAATAAATTTAGAATAGCCTTGAAAATTTTCTTTTCTTCTTCTAGCTCTTTTCATGTAATCTTGGCCTTCGGGCTTTTTTTATTAATGAAATCCTTTCCTTTCACCTGTATTCTTTTTAGTAGATAGACTGAGAGTACTTTAGAATTTCAAAATATCTTGTCTTATAAATAATCGGATTCTTCTCACTTTTGCACTGTTCTTTGTGAAATGTTAAATTTCGAAAATTTTTCTAAGTGTTGAAAAATAACTGGGCTTCTATATTTTTTTCCTTAAAAAGTGATCGGGGGCTTCTGTCCTCGAACCAGGGTATGGGTCCATGGAATAAACGATCGAGGTACGGAGGCTCGAGCCAGGGTACAGGTCCCTGAATTTAATAAGGGATCGGGGTGCGGAGCTCCGGGCCAGGGTACGGGTCCCTGTACTTAATAAGTGATCGAGATACGGAGCCCCGAGCTAGGGTACGCGTCCCTGGACTTAATAAGTGTTCGAGGTGCAGAGCCCCTAGCCAGTGTACGGGTCCCTGGACTTAATAAGTGATCAGGGTGCGGAGCCTCGAGCCAGGGTACGGGTCCCTGGACTTAATCAGTGATCGGGGTGCAGAGCTCTGAGGCATGGCATTGGTCCTTAGAGACTTCCCGAGTAGCCCAACCTACTCCTCCTCTTCTAACCCAGCCTCTCACTGAGCCCCTCCACTCCAACCTGCCAGGAGCCCGAGGCAATCTTTTCTTGGAGGGAGCTTCCTCCACCGGATTTAAGCTTCTCAAGCAGATGCTTCTTTCCGCCGAGGAGGTACATCTGAAGGGCTCTCTCCCAACCCCCAAACTCTTCGAGGTATCTAACCGGATCCTTTCTGTAAGTTCCACTCTTGCTCTCTCTGTTTTTTTTGTATTAACTCTTGTTGGACAGGGTGTTCAAATGCTGTTCTCGGCCTTTGAAGAGGTAGCCATGGTGGCCACGAAAGAAGGAGATCGAGCTCGAGCCACCCAAGAGCTTTACGAGCAACTCCAAGGAGAGCTGTCCCGGGTTCGATCAGCTCTTGAAGAAGCAATCACCGACCTCCAAGATGCCTTGGACACGGCCAACCGGCAATTGGCAATAGGTCAAATGGACCTGGCTAAAGCCTGAGAAGACGTGGATGCCGGCCTTGCTTGGGAAGAAACATTACAGGGGTGTATCTCTGTCTTAGAGTCAGAGGATCGTTCTCTGTCTGAGGAGATAGAGAACCAACAATCCCGGGCTACTGTTGCTGAGAGTTCCCTGGCGGAATTTGCGTATTCTCAAGAGAAATGGAGAAATTCTTTACTTCAGTCTCCTGAATTTAAGATCGCGGTTGAGGATCAGGCCTATTCCTTCGTTCGAACCGGCTTTGACAAATTCCAAGAGCAATTTGAAGAGGCCGAGCTTATCCCAGAAGATAGGGAAGATTTTCCCGATTGTGGTTGAGCAATAGACTCCCTTCCCAAGGAGGCCGAAGAGAAGAAACAGGAGGATAAAAGACGGCCAGGCCTGAGATAAATAGATTTAGAATAGCCTTGAAAATTTTCTTTTCTTCTTCTAGCTCTTTTCATGTAATCTTGGCCTTCGGGCTTTTTTTATTAATGAAATCCTTTCCTTTCACCTGTATTCTTTTTAGTAGATAGACTGAGAGTACTTTAGAATTTCAAAATATCTTGTCTTATAAATAATCGGATTCTTCTCACTTTTGCACTGTTCTTTGTGAAATGTTAAATTTCGAAAATTTTTCTAAGTGTTGAAAAATAACTGGGCTTCTATATTTTTTTCCTTAAAAAGTGATCGGGGGCTTCTGTCCTCGAACCAGGGTATGGGTCCATGGAATAAACGATCGAGGTACGGAGGCTCGAGCCAGGGTACAGGTCCCTGAATTTAATAAGGGATCGGGGTGCGGAGCTCCGGGCCAGGGTACGGGTCCCTGTACTTAATAAGTGATCGAGATACGGAGCCCCGAGCTAGGGTACGCGTCCCTGGACTTAATAAGTGTTCGAGGTGCAGAGCCCCTAGCCAGTGTACGGGTCCCTGGACTTAATAAGTGATCAGGGTGCGGAGCCTCGAGCCAGGGTACGGGTCCCTGGACTTAATCAGTGATCGGGGTGCAGAGCTCTGAGGCATGGCATTGGTCCTTAGAGACTTCCCGAGTAGCCCAACCTACTCCTCCTCTTCTAACCCAGCCTCTCACTGAGCCCCTCCACTCCAACCTGCCAGGAGCCCGAGGCAATCTTTTCTTGGAGGGAGCTTCCTCCACCGGATTTAAGCTTCTCAAGCAGATGCTTCTTTCCGCCGAGGAGGTACATCTGAAGGGCTCTCTCCCAACCCCCAAACTCTTCGAGGTATCTAACCGGATCCTTTCTGTAAGTTCCACTCTTGCTCTCTCTGTTTTTTTTGTATTAACTCTTGTTGGACAGGGTGTTCAAATGCTGTTCTCGGCCTTTGAAGAGGTAGCCATGGTGGCCACGAAAGAAGGAGATCGAGCTCGAGCCACCCAAGAGCTTTACGAGCAACTCCAAGGAGAGCTGTCCCGGGTTCGATCAGCTCTTGAAGAAGCAATCACCGACCTCCAAGATGCCTTGGACACGGCCAACCGGCAATTGGCAATAGGTCAAATGGACCTGGCTAAAGCCTGAGAAGACGTGGATGCCGGCCTTGCTTGGGAAGAAACATTACAGGGGTGTATCTCTGTCTTAGAGTCAGAGGATCGTTCTCTGTCTGAGGAGATAGAGAACCAACAATCCCGGGCTACTGTTGCTGAGAGTTCCCTGGCGGAATTTGCGTATTCTCAAGAGAAATGGAGAAATTCTTTACTTCAGTCTCCTGAATTTAAGATCGCGGTTGAGGATCAGGCCTATTCCTTCGTTCGAACCGGCTTTGACAAATTCCAAGAGCAATTTGAAGAGGCCGAGCTTATCCCAGAAGATAGGGAAGATTTTCCCGATTGTGGTTGAGCAATAGACTCCCTTCCCAAGGAGGCCGAAGAGAAGAAACAGGAGGATAAAAGACGGCCAGGCCTGAGATAAATAGATTTAGAATAGCCTTGAAAATTTTCTTTTCTTCTTCTAGCTCTTTTCATGTAATCTTGGCCTTCGGGCTTTTTTTATTAATGAAATCCTTTCCTTTCACCTGTATTCTTTTTAGTAGATAGACTGAGAGTACTTTAGAATTTCAAAATATCTTGTCTTATAAATAATCGGATTCTTCTCACTTTTGCACTGTTCTTTGTGAAATGTTAAATTTCGAAAATTTTTCTAAGTGTTGAAAAATAACTGGGCTTCTATATTTTTTTCCTTAAAAAGTGATCGGGGGCTTCTGTCCTCGAACCAGGGTATGGGTCCATGGAATAAACGATCGAGGTACGGAGGCTCGAGCCAGGGTACAGGTCCCTGAATTTAATAAGGGATCGGGGTGCGGAGCTCCGGGCCAGGGTACGGGTCCCTGTACTTAATAAGTGATCGAGATACGGAGCCCCGAGCTAGGGTACGCGTCCCTGGACTTAATAAGTGTTCGAGGTGCAGAGCCCCTAGCCAGTGTACGGGTCCCTGGACTTAATAAGTGATCAGGGTGCGGAGCCTCGAGCCAGGGTACGGGTCCCTGGACTTAATCAGTGATCGGGGTGCAGAGCTCTGAGGCATGGCATTGGTCCTTAGAGACTTCCCGAGTAGCCCAACCTACTCCTCCTCTTCTAACCCAGCCTCTCACTGAGCCCCTCCACTCCAACCTGCCAGGAGCCCGAGGCAATCTTTTCTTGGAGGGAGCTTCCTCCACCGGATTTAAGCTTCTCAAGCAGATGCTTCTTTCCGCCGAGGAGGTACATCTGAAGGGCTCTCTCCCAACCCCCAAACTCTTCGAGGTATCTAACCGGATCCTTTCTGTAAGTTCCACTCTTGCTCTCTCTGTTTTTTTTGTATTAACTCTTGTTGGACAGGGTGTTCAAATGCTGTTCTCGGCCTTTGAAGAGGTAGCCATGGTGGCCACGAAAGAAGGAGATCGAGCTCGAGCCACCCAAGAGCTTTACGAGCAACTCCAAGGAGAGCTGTCCCGGGTTCGATCAGCTCTTGAAGAAGCAATCACCGACCTCCAAGATGCCTTGGACACGGCCAACCGGCAATTGGCAATAGGTCAAATGGACCTGGCTAAAGCCTGAGAAGACGTGGATGCCGGCCTTGCTTGGGAAGAAACATTACAGGGGTGTATCTCTGTCTTAGAGTCAGAGGATCGTTCTCTGTCTGAGGAGATAGAGAACCAACAATCCCGGGCTACTGTTGCTGAGAGTTCCCTGGCGGAATTTGCGTATTCTCAAGAGAAATGGAGAAATTCTTTACTTCAGTCTCCTGAATTTAAGATCGCGGTTGAGGATCAGGCCTATTCCTTCGTTCGAACCGGCTTTGACAAATTCCAAGAGCAATTTGAAGAGGCCGAGCTTATCCCAGAAGATAGGGAAGATTTTCCCGATTGTGGTTGAGCAATAGACTCCCTTCCCAAGGAGGCCGAAGAGAAGAAACAGGAGGATAAAAGACGGCCAGGCCTGAGATAAATAGATTTAGAATAGCCTTGAAAATTTTCTTTTCTTCTTCTAGCTCTTTTCATGTAATCTTGGCCTTCGGGCTTTTTTTATTAATGAAATCCTTTCCTTTCACCTGTATTCTTTTTAGTAGATAGACTGAGAGTACTTTAGAATTTCAAAATATCTTGTCTTATAAATAATCGGATTCTTCTCACTTTTGCACTGTTCTTTGTGAAATGTTAAATTTCGAAAATTTTTCTAAGTGTTGAAAAATAACTGGGCTTCTATATTTTTTTCCTTAAAAAGTGATCGGGGGCTTCTGTCCTCGAACCAGGGTATGGGTCCATGGAATAAACGATCGAGGTACGGAGGCTCGAGCCAGGGTACAGGTCCCTGAATTTAATAAGGGATCGGGGTGCGGAGCTCCGGGCCAGGGTACGGGTCCCTGTACTTAATAAGTGATCGAGATACGGAGCCCCGAGCTAGGGTACGCGTCCCTGGACTTAATAAGTGTTCGAGGTGCAGAGCCCCTAGCCAGTGTACGGGTCCCTGGACTTAATAAGTGATCAGGGTGCGGAGCCTCGAGCCAGGGTACGGGTCCCTGGACTTAATCAGTGATCGGGGTGCAGAGCTCTGAGGCATGGCATTGGTCCTTAGAGACTTCCCGAGTAGCCCAACCTACTCCTCCTCTTCTAACCCAGCCTCTCACTGAGCCCCTCCACTCCAACCTGCCAGGAGCCCGAGGCAATCTTTTCTTGGAGGGAGCTTCCTCCACCGGATTTAAGCTTCTCAAGCAGATGCTTCTTTCCGCCGAGGAGGTACATCTGAAGGGCTCTCTCCCAACCCCCAAACTCTTCGAGGTATCTAACCGGATCCTTTCTGTAAGTTCCACTCTTGCTCTCTCTGTTTTTTTTGTATTAACTCTTGTTGGACAGGGTGTTCAAATGCTGTTCTCGGCCTTTGAAGAGGTAGCCATGGTGGCCACGAAAGAAGGAGATCGAGCTCGAGCCACCCAAGAGCTTTACGAGCAACTCCAAGGAGAGCTGTCCCGGGTTCGATCAGCTCTTGAAGAAGCAATCACCGACCTCCAAGATGCCTTGGACACGGCCAACCGGCAATTGGCAATAGGTCAAATGGACCTGGCTAAAGCCTGAGAAGACGTGGATGCCGGCCTTGCTTGGGAAGAAACATTACAGGGGTGTATCTCTGTCTTAGAGTCAGAGGATCGTTCTCTGTCTGAGGAGATAGAGAACCAACAATCCCGGGCTACTGTTGCTGAGAGTTCCCTGGCGGAATTTGCGTATTCTCAAGAGAAATGGAGAAATTCTTTACTTCAGTCTCCTGAATTTAAGATCGCGGTTGAGGATCAGGCCTATTCCTTCGTTCGAACCGGCTTTGACAAATTCCAAGAGCAATTTGAAGAGGCCGAGCTTATCCCAGAAGATAGGGAAGATTTTCCCGATTGTGGTTGAGCAATAGACTCCCTTCCCAAGGAGGCCGAAGAGAAGAAACAGGAGGATAAAAGACGGCCAGGCCTGAGATAAATAGATTTAGAATAGCCTTGAAAATTTTCTTTTCTTCTTCTAGCTCTTTTCATGTAATCTTGGCCTTCGGGCTTTTTTTATTAATGAAATCCTTTCCTTTCACCTGTATTCTTTTTAGTAGATAGACTGAGAGTACTTTAGAATTTCAAAATATCTTGTCTTATAAATAATCGGATTCTTCTCACTTTTGCACTGTTCTTTGTGAAATGTTAAATTTCGAAAATTTTTCTAAGTGTTGAAAAATAACTGGGCTTCTATATTTTTTTCCTTAAAAAGTGATCGGGGGCTTCTGTCCTCGAACCAGGGTATGGGTCCATGGAATAAACGATCGAGGTACGGAGGCTCGAGCCAGGGTACAGGTCCCTGAATTTAATAAGGGATCGGGGTGCGGAGCTCCGGGCCAGGGTACGGGTCCCTGTACTTAATAAGTGATCGAGATACGGAGCCCCGAGCTAGGGTACGCGTCCCTGGACTTAATAAGTGTTCGAGGTGCAGAGCCCCTAGCCAGTGTACGGGTCCCTGGACTTAATAAGTGATCAGGGTGCGGAGCCTCGAGCCAGGGTACGGGTCCCTGGACTTAATCAGTGATCGGGGTGCAGAGCTCTGAGGCATGGCATTGGTCCTTAGAGACTTCCCGAGTAGCCCAACCTACTCCTCCTCTTCTAACCCAGCCTCTCACTGAGCCCCTCCACTCCAACCTGCCAGGAGCCCGAGGCAATCTTTTCTTGGAGGGAGCTTCCTCCACCGGATTTAAGCTTCTCAAGCAGATGCTTCTTTCCGCCGAGGAGGTACATCTGAAGGGCTCTCTCCCAACCCCCAAACTCTTCGAGGTATCTAACCGGATCCTTTCTGTAAGTTCCACTCTTGCTCTCTCTGTTTTTTTTGTATTAACTCTTGTTGGACAGGGTGTTCAAATGCTGTTCTCGGCCTTTGAAGAGGTAGCCATGGTGGCCACGAAAGAAGGAGATCGAGCTCGAGCCACCCAAGAGCTTTACGAGCAACTCCAAGGAGAGCTGTCCCGGGTTCGATCAGCTCTTGAAGAAGCAATCACCGACCTCCAAGATGCCTTGGACACGGCCAACCGGCAATTGGCAATAGGTCAAATGGACCTGGCTAAAGCCTGAGAAGACGTGGATGCCGGCCTTGCTTGGGAAGAAACATTACAGGGGTGTATCTCTGTCTTAGAGTCAGAGGATCGTTCTCTGTCTGAGGAGATAGAGAACCAACAATCCCGGGCTACTGTTGCTGAGAGTTCCCTGGCGGAATTTGCGTATTCTCAAGAGAAATGGAGAAATTCTTTACTTCAGTCTCCTGAATTTAAGATCGCGGTTGAGGATCAGGCCTATTCCTTCGTTCGAACCGGCTTTGACAAATTCCAAGAGCAATTTGAAGAGGCCGAGCTTATCCCAGAAGATAGGGAAGATTTTCCCGATTGTGGTTGAGCAATAGACTCCCTTCCCAAGGAGGCCGAAGAGAAGAAACAGGAGGATAAAAGACGGCCAGGCCTGAGATAAATAGATTTAGAATAGCCTTGAAAATTTTCTTTTCTTCTTCTAGCTCTTTTCATGTAATCTTGGCCTTCGGGCTTTTTTTATTAATGAAATCCTTTCCTTTCACCTGTATTCTTTTTAGTAGATAGACTGAGAGTACTTTAGAATTTCAANAATAAGTGATCGGGGTACGGAGTCCCGAGCCAGGGTACAGGTCCTTTGACTTTCTGGATAACTAGGGTACTGAGTCATGGGTCAGGGTACGGATCCTTGGACTTGTTGAATAGCGGGGCCTCATGCTTCCCGGGTTTTAGATATAGCATTTTACACACTTTTTGAGAAGAAAAGAACTTCATTATCACTTCAAGTAATAGGTACATTTTAAGCATAATATTTTTTTCAAATGAAAGATATTCCACGGTCTTTGAGAGAGCGTCCCTGAGCATCTTCCAGGTAAAAAGCTCCTGAGCTAACTTTCCGAGTGATTTTAAAGGGTCCTTCCCATTGAACTTCTAGCTTGCCGACGTCTCCTTGTGGATTTACTTTCTTCATGACTTGATCTCCTATCTGGAAATCCTGGATCTAGACTCTCTTATTGTACGATTTCATAACCCGGCCCCGATAAGCTTCCATCCGAACCATTGCTCGCTCTCTTCTCTCTTCCACCAGATCTAGTTCCATTGCCCAGCTCTGATCATTATCATTCGGGTAAGATTCTACTCGGTTGGAAGGCTGCCCAATTCCACAGGTAATACTGCTTCATACCCATAGACCAAATTGAAAGGAGTTTCTTTAGTGGGTGCTCGTGGTGTAGTCCTGTATGCCCAAAGAACACTAGGTAATTCCTCCATCTAGTCTTTTACTTTGCCTTGCACAATAATTCTGTTAATTGCTTCTGTCTGTCCATTTTCTTGGGGGTAAGTAACTGAGGTGAAAGACTGAGTGATCTTTATTTCTTGGCACCAGTACGTTATCTTCTTCCTTTGAAACTGTCTTCCATTGTCTGAAATTAATCTCCTAGGGATGCCGAACCGGCATACAATGTTTTTTCAGAGAAATTTCAACACTTCTTCCTCGGTGATTTTAGCCAGAGGTTCAGCCTCGAACCATTTGGAGAAGTAGTCTACTGCTATCAAGAGAAACTTCTTTTGAGCTCGAGCTAGTGAGAAGGATCCCACAATGTCCATACCCCACTGGTCGAAGGGACAAGATGCCCAAATAAGCTTCATAGGAGTGGCCGGGCTGTGTTGAAAGTTGGAATGATGTTGACATCTTTCACATGCTCGGACCACCCGGGCAGAGTCTTGGCTTATGTTGGGCCACCAAAATCCGGCCAACATTGCTTTCCGGGCCAACGCTGTTCTCCCGAGATGCTCCCCGCAACATCCGTCATGTATTTCTCGGAGAACATGTTCTGCCTCTTCCATGGCTAAGCACTTCAACAAAGGTCCTTAGTATGATCTCATGTATAAGATTTTATTCAAAAGAACAAACCTGGGAGCCTGTTTTTTGATCTTCTTGGCTTGAGCTCTATCCTCGGGTAATATGTTATGGGCAATGAATTTGAACAGAGGCATCATCCATGAATCCTCTTGCATCGGTAGTACTTCTTCCTTAATAGAGAGAATCAGTCGAGTGACATGCAATACCTCTCGAGAATTGAATTATGACAAGGGGGCAGCCATTTTAGCCTAGGTATCTGCTTCATCATTCTCACACCGAGAGATATGCTCAATGCTCCAATCCACAAAAGATTCTGATGGATTTTACGTACTTGAGCATTTTGTCATCCTTGGCTTCATAAACTCCCTTTATCTGTTGAGTAACCAATTGTGAATCGGAGTAAAGCATGACTCGGGAGGCGTCTATTTCCCGGCAACACGTATACCAGCGAGAACAGTCTCGTATTCTGCTTCGTTGTTAATGACCCGTGAGTCAATTCTCAATGCCAACTTGATTTTTTCTCCCGAGGGTGCTATTACCACTACTCCGACTCCACATCCGGCTATACTTGTTATTCCATCTACAAATACTCTCTACACTTCTTCCTCATCTAGCTGAATCGAGTGCCTAAAATTTTAAACTCACACACATTTTGTGAGTGAGTGGAGAGAACTGAGAAAACAGCTTTCGAGCTTTTATTGATCATTGGAGAGACTATGTATTTTTTAGATCTTGAGTTCTTATTTTGAAGAAAAAAATAGATATTTTCTGGAAAAAAAGAGAAAAAGAAAAAAAGTGTTGAAGATCTATGTGATTTTAAAGTTATATGCTACACCCAATTATCTCTCAGAAAAAAAAGAAAGAAAAAATAGAAAGAGAGAAATATATTGTACAAATNGCATCCTGGCTAAGGCTGATTCATTTGCAGCCCTAACCCTTGAAAAGTTCCAAGTGATGACAGTCATCTTGAAAGGAATTCAAATGAATTGGTCATCTATTTTTTTCACTATCTTGAAGAATATGGTGCAATCGACTAATTAGTCGAAAGGATTTGTACTTCAGCTGAGAAGACTGATCGAGGACTCCGCGCTACCTCTGGAATCGACCTCAACAATCCAAGAATGCTGGAGACGATGAGGCGGTTTCCAAGATGAAGAAAGTTTCTAAATCCAAAGCAGTAGCTCCTCTGAAGCCGAATAGAAAACCGGTTCTCTCAGCTAGTGACTCGGAGATATCTCCACGGTCCCCATCTAATCAGTTCAACCAGCAGCAGAGCTCTGATCCAAAAAGAAGGATGACTATCCTCAAAAGATCATAACTGAATCTGGAGAGAATCTGAAATTGACGAGAATCCCAGCGCCTTTCACCACAGTGGTCCGCCCAACAATTATTCCACAGGCATGGCCGAAAGGTGTGCTAATTAGAGAAGTGGAAGATACAACAATCTCGAGACTGGATCTTCCTCATGCCCTAATTGATCCAAAGGGCAAGGCCAAGCTGATCGAAGAACTAAGGCAGAATAATGCCATTCAGACTCAGATCCACCTCATTATTGTCGAAATCAATGAATATGCTGAGATGAAGATGGAGCATTACAATGAGTTGGTACAGTTCAGGAATGTGACCTTCGCCAAGCAACTGAAAAAGAAATCAGTCCTCAAAAGATTCATTTCATTGGAATCAGTAGTACTGAAGTTAGTCAAAGAAAATTTGGCCGCCCAAGCTGTAGAGAGAAGGGCATATTTCTTTGATTTGATGAGAATCAAGAGGTTGACTAAAGTAACTGCTGAGCTAAATCAGAACTATGATTCAGCTTGACCCATTGCATATTCCGACAAAGCATTTTTCCAACAACTGGATTATGATCTCAACACCATCCAACTCAAAGTCAAGAATTGGGAAATGGGACAGAAGCTACACATTCCAGTAGAAACCAGCAGTCCAACTGAGGAGTTCAACCAATTTGTTGCAGCTGCTAAGCCCTCCACTGGACCAATTGAAGTGGAATCAGTTTTTACACCTACTGCTACAAAGACAGTTCCTCAACTAATTTATGAAGAAGCTCAACCTTCCTCCTCCACTGCAATCATTGTCCCACCAGCATCTGAACAAACAGCCCCACTCACGACGTATACAGATGAAGAACTATCTTTAACTAACATGGATGAGCTACTGTTATCAGTTGCTGAAGATATTCATCAGGAATACAAAGAAGAACAGGCCACTGAAGAACTTGTTGTTAAACACACTTCTGAGGTAGTAACTGAACCGGCTGCAGCTGAGATAATCATAAGAGAAGTTCAGTTGGGAACTGAACAAATATTTGCTGCTGAAGCCAAGCCATCAGTCCATGAACCATCAGTTTCAACTGAACTGATCTCCACTACCTTGGTGGTTCCTTAGACCTTTTTTATTTCTAAAGCCTCTCAACAGCTGATTTCTGCTACAAAGAAGATTGTTGAGGAACCAAGTACATCTATTGTTCATCAGGATGAACCTCAGAGTCTTTCTGTACAAGAAGAGGATGTAAACGAAGTTGCTGAGGATGTGGACCAAGATGCTGGCCCTGGACAGTTAGCAGTTGTTGAGTTCAGTGGAAAAAGAAATGGGAAAGCCCCAGCTATTGCTGAAAACTTCTCTAAACTATCGATTGCAACTGATGTAATGCTCGAAAGTATAATGTCCAGTTTGCAAGATTTTGGGTCTACAGTTTCTCAAGTCAAGTCGACTCAACTGCTCCACTATTTAAGTCTTGATATACTCAAAGATCACACCATGAAAGACTTAAAGCAGCTGACCAAGGACGTATCTGCTATGTTCACGATAGTCGAAAAGATGAAAAGAGAAGCAGTTACGACTCCTAAGATGATCACCTCCCAGAAATTGCTCAGCGAACGAATTGATTTTGTCCACACATGCTTATCAAAGAAAATTGATATTGTGCAAAATCAGTTAGCTGAATTATACGCACAAGTCAGTTCAGCATTCCACCTATTTTTCAAGGTGGCGGGTGTTGACAAAAAGGGGGGAAGAGCAGAAGAAGACAAAAACTAGTAAGAAGAACAGTGAACCAGACAATACAATTGATAAAGGACCAGCAGACAAGAAATCCAAGAAATGAATAAAGTCCGGCATCAGTTATATAGTGTGAAGAATCTTAAATATTTTGTAAATTTTTATTTTGAAATGTTTTTACGAATCTGTACTTAATTACCACTTTCAAAATTAATGAAAGTTCATTTTTATTTATGTACGAATATGTACATTTCAGAAGAATTATTTTATCTACACATGAATTTAGAAAATCTAATTCAGTTAATTCAGATAACCAGTTTCAAAAAATCTTAATCAGATAAACAATTTAGAATTCCAAGTTTTGTCAAACACCGAAAAGGGAGAAATTGTTGGAAATTATAAGTTTCAGAGTTTGACAAACCAAATCAGTAACATAACTGAAGATCTGAACTGAACTGAAAGGATGTAATTGATCTCAGAACTAAAGGAGACTTATTGTACTGAAATGGACCAAGTAGAACTGAAGTAAAGAAACTAAAGTTCTCGAAAATATTAATAAGTCTCAGACTGATGAATCGGAGATTGAAAAACAAAAGAACTAAAGACCAGTTCTGAAAATATTATTCGCAGAACTAATATAGCTAAAATGAATTAATCAAACTGAACTGATAGCAAAAGGTTCAAACTAAAAGGGCATCAGTTAGAACTGATATAAACTAGCTGAACTCATCAGTCAACCAGTTTGAGTCCTGATCAGTTAGCCACGACATCAGTTGCAATTTGAATATCAGCAGACAAACTGAAACTCAATACCAAAGCAGAACAGACGAAGCATGACGTACAGTTTGATACATCGTACCTCTATCAGAAAAAGTCATGTACATGGACTAAAAGACGATTCAACATATATTAAGCATTAATTGCATTCAATGTGATCATTGGAATCGAAGACTATATATAGCTGATGAGTTCAGTTGTAAAAAGGTTAACAATCTTGAACAAACAGTGAGTAACAAACAACCAGAACAATCAGTATAGTTGAGATTTATTTTCAAGTTCATATTCAATTTGCAAATCGCAATCTCAAACTTTCAAGTCATTGATATATTTGTAGCATTCAGGCAACTTATTTGAGATAATAAGTTTCCAACTGATATATTTCGTAAAAAAAAATAAGAGTTCCAGTTTGTCATTGTTTAAGTACTGAAGTGGGTTATTACATTCATTGTAATTAATCAAAGTCTTTTAGTGAATACATATTTTGAGATAGAAGGGGCGACTGATGAGCATTTGAAATCTCTGAACATCCGTAAAAATTATCGTGTGCATTATTTTTATTCTTTCAATTATCACAATACCCTAGCCAAAACATTCAAATCTATCATTTAGTTTAATTCTTCACTATTTTTGTTAGGATTGATTGGGTGAGTGAAAGTGTTTAGAAAGGGGGGTTGAATAAACACTTTACTATTTTCGATTCTTTTTGAAATAATGAATCGGTTTAGTTATAAACTGAATTCGCGAATCTTGAAGTCAATGACAATCAGTTAATTGAAATAGTGCGGAAATAAACTGAATAACAGATTGAATAATTAAAGAATGAAAGACACAAGGATTTGTGGATGTTCAGAGACTTCAAATACTCCTACGTCACCACTTCTATCTCAAGGATAGGATATTTGCTAAAAGACTTTGATTGATTACATCAACTGTAATAACCCACTTCAATTTGGACTTAACACTGCCAAACTGAAACTCTTAATATCTATACAATATTATCAGTACGCAACTGATGTGTTTTTCTAAGAACAACTGATCTAAAATAGATCGAATGTAATAACAATGATTGTGTTAGTGTTCAAAGTATAGCCTTAATGCTATGAATAAATCTGATAAGTGTGATCTCTTTGTAACTGAGAATAGTTTGAAATCTTTTTATCAAGAATGAATGTACACGCAAAAGTCTTTTTCTCAGCTAATCTTCTCGACTATTTATAGGCTTTGCTTCCCAAGGGTAATATTGAATGCGTTCAAATAATTATATCTGTTGATTTGTCCTCAATAGACACGTCATCATTCTTCTGACAATCGTACACTGTGGCATTATGATATGCGGCGTTCCCACTATAAGTTGCAGTGTGCTCTTGTACAAATTATCGCTTGATAGATACGTTTCTTAACTGATGACGTGTCAAGATGATTTATCAGTTGACTTTCATAGCCGATTGATTAACTGACTGTGTAACTGATAGTTCAGTTTGCTACGCAGCTTTTCGATGACCTGACTGTGTAACTGATCAGTCTTAACTGATCGTCCAGTTTACTACACAGTTTCAGTTAGCTTTTTATCAGTTCAGTTGCCTTCGATTTTTAGCGCATTAATAATCAGTTCGGGCAACTTCAGTTACGTTGCGTTCAGTTGAATCCATCTGTTTGGGAAATCTTTAACCACTTAATTTTTCAAACTCCGAAATTCTGATTCCAACAATTGTAGTTAACAGATCGATATAGACATACAAAATTTCAGGATCAGTTCTTCAAAGAACTGATTCATATTTGAAAAAGAGTTTAATAAGGCCTAAGTGTTTATTCAACCCGCATTCTAAATACATTACACATATTAACCGATCCTAGTATGCTTTCCACTTAGTTTTGTCATCACAAAAATGGAAACTTGTTAAAGACAAAATTTTACTGAAGTTTTGGTGATAACAAATTGATCTGATAATGGTATTAAACCGATCCGATTGTGAGTATTGAATTGATGAACACAAAACTACGGAACCGATCTAATAAAGGAAGCAAATCGGATAAGCAATTACATCAAAGTTTATTGAATCAGTTTGGACTTATGAGCATTAAAAACAGATCGGTCTCGATCCGATTTTCTATATAATCTAAAGATCAATCTAACTATGCACTAGATGATCTAACTGAACATTCTCCATATTACAACCAGTGATTTCAGATTTAACATGGAAGGAACGTCTCATTTTGTCTGCGATAGAATTATAGAATCGTTGGCTAGATTAACTAGCTAGTTTCGGAGGTAATTAAATGACATTAATTGTTTGAGTACTATTTTTGGAAAATGACGAGGACATTTGACTCTCTTTACAGATTTGTCTTCTATTCAATACAATCGTGAGTACCGTTCAAATTTATTAACATTGGAATCTTCATCCATAAATAGAAGAATGCATCATAGCTTCTACAAGTGAATCTTCGAAATCAAGAAGCCTTCTCAGAAAGTCCACCAACATTTTTTAAAGAGCTATCAGACTAAGCTGACCTACACACACTATATTCTTGTTAGATTGATTAAGGATCCATTTATGCACTTGTTTCATTATCACTTATTTTTTATGTACTCAAGTGAATTGTATAGTGAGAAGTTTGTAAATGTCATAAACTTATTTATGAATAGACTGAAGTTGTTTTATAATTGTTAGGAGTTTCAGCTCAAGAGAATTGTTGAACCGAGCTCAACTGAATTTGTACAAAGATTATATCAATAAAATCTTTTAGTAAAATTTTTCTGAAAACATAATAAAAAAATACAACTTTTCAAACACACCGTTGATATCTTTTACTTTCTATCATCTATTAGTTTGATTTAAATATTGTGTATTTCAATTCTTAACTTGTATAGACAATTTCGCACTTTTAAACTATTTTAGTTGCTCAAAGCACATAAACTGATCAAAATTAACTTAAACTCCTAACACTGCTTGAATTGCAAAATCGTTTAAAATGATTATTTATTTTCTCGAAACACATTTAGATCCTAACAATTTTTTTTTATTCTTACACAGTAAAAATTTACATTTTAAGAACTTTTTGCTTAAAAAGTAAAGAAAAATAGTAAAAATATGGCAAAAAATGCAGTTTCTAAACAAAAACCTAATACATCTTTTAGTCAAATTTAGAATTATTTATTTATATTCGGTTTTATTTTGGTTTGAAATAAATACTTGAATCGATTGAGTTTTACAAAACTAAAAACCACCCAAACTAAAGATTAGTGAAAGAACAAAACCTCCAATTTCCCAATGGTAACTTTGTAACAATTAGTCTCTAATCACTCACTCCTACGTGATCAAGATTTTATTGTTTTCACTTCTCCATAGATAACAGAAACATGGATTTAGATCCTGCATCTAAACTCAACAAAACGACTAAAGACCCCACTCGTCGACTATTTGTTTCAAAACAGAGCATAATATATCAGATAGTCTCTTAGTAATCCATGCCACCCATTCCACCCATGCCGCCACCCATTGCCGGTGATGGCTTCTCCTCAGTAGGTTGTTCAACGATGATCGATTCTGTGGTGGTCATTAAAGAAGAGACGCTGCAGGAAATCGAACCACTTAGCTTATCATTAGACTTGTTCTACAACACACAGTGAGAAAGGAACACCCAATACGTTGGTTATCGTTTGATCATGTGGTATTAATGTTGGAACTATAACCAATGCACTGGGGTATGATCAAGTCTCAGCTTACCTAGCAGCATCAACAAGAGCTGTTCTGATAACTTTTAACGGATCAATTACTCCGGCCTTAACCATGTCAACGTATTCACCTGTTTGAACAAAAAATATTTGCATGATTACAAATTCTCTCCGACACAATAAACACAAAAGCCTGAGCACACCTTTAGCTGCATCGTATCCAAGATCAGGATTATCCTGTTCCAATAGTTTACCAACGACGACAGCACCTTCTACTCCGGCATTTTTGGCAATAATATGTACTGGCATCTACAAAAAGGTGAAAAAATGTAAATAAATGCTGTATGTTAATATCCCATGTGGCTAAAACAATTAGCTCGCTAAGGGACGTTGAATTCTCATGATTCAAAATCCTTAATTTGACAAACACAGATTATATATAGATAGAGAGTTTGAATGACCTTCAGTGCATTCTGAATAATTTGAACACCAATCTTCTGATCAAAGTTTGCAGTTGACAACTTATCCAATTCCTTCGATGCATAAAGTAGAGCAACCCCACCACCTGTACAATTTTTTAACGCCTTCAGCAGTGAATTCTCAATAGACTTTCTTGCCAGACAACAGATGGAAATTGGAACATACCAGGCACAATTCCTTCTTCCACAGCTGCCTTCGTGGCATTTAGAGCGTCTGTCACCCTATCTTTTTTCTCACTAACCTCTGCTTCACTGGCTCCTCCGATCTGTGAGGCAAAACCATTTACAAAAAATCAACTGGAACACGTCCATCACTGATAATTAATCTAAACCTAGATGCTTGAACATCTAGGAGAAGGATGACTGACCTTAAGAACAGCTACACCACCAGAGAGTTTTGCTAGCCTCTCTTGCAATTTCTCCTTGTCATAGTCAGAGGTACTCAATTCAATTGCAGACCTAATCTGCCAGTATAAGCAGGTCATGTCAGAAAATCGAGTAAACAAGTACATGTCCCAGGTTCAAACATCAGAGTGAGTCTATGCCTTTGTTCAACTAGAACAGTATTTTTTTAATATTTCCACCAATATCAAGCATAAATCCTTATATTTACGTTTTAATCTAGCATTTTATCCCAGATTCGAATTAGCCAGCACATTGACTCTAGTTAAATCTCACATGTACTAACAATTAAGGAAGCATTCCACAAAAAGTTTAAAACTAGTGCAACAAAGCAAAAAGAACCTGCTCAGATCTTTCTTCTATGAATTTCTTTTCACCAGCCCCATCAAGTATAACGGTGTCATCCTTGGATATAGAAACCTAAAAGAAGAACTGTAAGCTAAATCCATGCAATTTATAAGTGATAACAAAAATAAGTTACAAGAAAACATCTAGGAGAGAATCTACAACTGGCTTGTACCTTTTTACATGAGCCCAGCATATCAAAATTCACTTCATCGAGGTACAATCCCAGTTCTTCAGTTAATACCTACAAAAGACAGCTCCAAATTCAAACACATTGCCATGTAATATACTATACTTCCTGGAAGTAACAATGACACAACAAAACATTTACCTGGCCTCCCGTTAAAACAGCAAGATCTTGCAAACCAGATTTCCTGTTCTCCCCAAAACCAGGAGCTTTAATAGCACATACCTGTAACATTAATTTTTAAAATGATGAGGCAAACCACAACAAAAGCAATATGATTGTCATTGTCCTGAAGATCAAAATACTTCAAAATTAAAAAATATAGCAAACACACCTTGAGTCCTGCACGAATCTTGTTCAATATAAGAGTTGCAAGTGCCTCACTTTCCACATCTTCAGCAACTATCAGTAGTGGCCTTTGCTTCTGCACAAATGCGAAATATAATTGGAATGAAGAGATAATATGGCCTTAAGCTGATTATAAGAATCAAAGGATTAACCTTTAAAGCCAGCTCTAGAACTTTCACAATCCCATTTAAACTTGATATTTTCTTCTCGTGAATAAGAATGAGGGCATCATCCATTTCCTATCAGTGATTAAAGATATTGTGAATGATAACCGAATCTATAAAGTGAACGATTACAAATATTATTCCAGTCCATATTGGCTGCTCACAACTAGTACACTTACACATTTCTGGTTCTTCTGATTTGTAATGAAATATGGAGAAATATAACCTCTATCCAACTTCATTCCTTCCACAACTTCCAATTCATTGAACAATGTCTTTCCATCCTACAGAAAATAACTAGATTAAGAAGATATTAAAGAAATGAAGTTCGAAAAAATCAAATCCAACAACAATGTGCTAAAAAACAACATATCCAAACAATTTACTGGAACCACCAACACTCATATATGCAAGGATAGTGTCTCACTTGTATTGTAATGACACCTTCTTTACCAACTTTTTCCATAGCTTTTGCAATCAGTTCACCTATTTCTCTTTCTCCATTAGCAGAGATTGTCCCAACCTAAGAAAGTAATATTGCAACTGATTAATTGAAAAGAAAATAACTATTTCATCGAGCACCATATGACGATCACTAAAGATAGATAAAATTCCACTTATTCTTTCGATCTATTACCTTTTGTAGCCACCTACTTTAGATTAAAACATTAGCTTTGAATTTTTAAGCTCATGATGGCAACAACCAATACAGATTTTAGGCATCCTACACTAGTTCAACAAAGAAAGAGAGCAAGGAAAAACCTGAGCAATCTCCTCCGATGTGCTTATCATTCTCGCCCTGCTTTTCAAGTTTGTGACCACAGCATCAACTGCCATGGAAATTCCGCGCCTTAGATCCATGGCATTCATACCCGCTGCTACTGATTTGCACCCTTCGGCAAATATTGCACGGGTGAGAACAGTAGCACAAGTAGTCCCTAAAATTTCAAAATAAACATATTATTAATATGAATAAACAATCTTCATGACTCGCACACTTATCTACATATGTGTCTATAGATTCAGCAAATCTATTATCAAAATGCTTCACTGATTTACAACATACCATCTCCAGCCACTTCATTTGTAGCATTTGCAACCTGTTTTACAAGGCTTGCCCCAATATTCTTAACTTTGTCCTTAAATTCAATGCTCTTCGCAACTGTCACACCATCCTTAGTCACTTTGGGGGCACCCCAACTTTGTTCAATCACCACATTACGCCCCTACAATAATAAAACAATAACATCAATCAGCCACCAAATTAGAAGATTCCAGCACCAAAACTTCATCTGGAAGAAAACTCTGAAAATATGGTGAAGACAAAATACAAAACATCAATATAAACTTACAAAAACTATACCATAAAAAACTGCGCTAAACAACGCAGCAAATATGAAAGAACACAGTCAAGAATGTAACACATTCTAACACCCACTAAATAACAACTCTAGGAGGCTGTTTCTGTCCATAATCTTAATCAAACTATGCACTCAAGTTACAGATTAACCATAACAAGATATAGCAAAATTAACTGCATTTCTCGCTAGCAACAAGAACAGATAACTAGAACTATTTCAAGCATTTCCATAAATTTCATAGAAGGGCAACATTTTAGAAATCTAATGTACATTTTGGTCACTTTTCTCCCATCATACCACTTAAACACAAAAACAAATTCAACAGATCAACAAGTCAAAACCATCATATTCTTCTCTTCTTCCACCTCTATCATTTCCTTCAAAGTGCTTATAATAAGTAATGCGAGACAACTGCAAACAGAGCCTATTTCTACTAATAAAAATTAATCATTGAAAAAAGCAGAAGCATTAGAATACCTTCGGTCCCATCGTGACTTGAACTGCATCGGCGAGATCTTCTACACCTTTAAGCATAAGAGATCTCGCGTCCACTCCAAATCTAATGTCTTTTGCGGCATAGTTTCTGATCCAACCAACTCTGTCTCCAAACTACAGAAATAAAACCCACGAGAACAATGATCAATAATGGTAAACCAGAAGCATTTCAACTCCAAATCAATAAAATAAACAAGTCTTTTGGTCGATAAAAAACCTGCTGCCTGCTGCTTCTTGCAACCCTAAACAATACACAATAATGAGCGCCTCTGATAAAACAAAAACTCAAAGAAATTCACAACAAAATGTTGAAGTCTGAAGATTCTAACTGATGGGTTCGTGAATACCTGGCATTGGATGCTAGATTTGCTGCGAAACGATACATGTTTCAGTCTTGGGCAAGAAATTGGAAGACTGAAAGAGGAATTAACTAAAATCTGTTATGTGGGGCTAATATTTTACAGAGAAAATCCAACAAAAGCTTTGTTCGATATCCTTTTTTCTTGAGGCTTTACAAGTCTGCGCTGAGGAGAAGGGTCTAGAAGAAAAGGGATTTAGGGTTTTGGCTCTTAAGGAGGGGTTTATGGTCAAACATGAAGGGTAAATTGGTAGTATCATCATGATTGAAGGGTAAGCTTGTAATACCACTTTTTCAAGGTTATTTTGGAATTGAGGACAAAAATTAGGGCAGCAAAAGTTAATTTCGAACCCGTTACATTTTTTGTAATCACTGTGGTGTGTATTTAATTTAGAATTTTTATCATTTTATTGACTTTTTAAAAAATAGATTTTTGTTTATTTGATATATTTTTATTGATTTTTATAGAATATCACATACTTACAAATAATTATATTTGTATTCATATATATTTGATATATTTTTATTGATTTTTTTTATAGAATCTCACATATTTATAAATAATTATATTTGTATTCATATAGACTCTTTTGAAAGATTTTTATAGAATTTTTTAAATTTTTTGTATAGCATTAATGATTTTGTACTTATTTATAAAAAATTAATTTTTATTAATTTATTTGCAATAATAATTAATTGACTTAGATAACAAAATAAGGTTGAAATAGTTTTTTAAAATTTATATTAGTAAATAAATTAATTATTTAAACTTTAAATCATTTAATCATTACATGCATATGTGTATAGAGTGTGTCTCGTGTGAGATCGTCTCACGGATCTTAATATGTGAGACGTGTCAACCCTACCGATATTCACAACAAAAAATAATACTCTTAACATAAAAAATAACACTTTTTCATGGATGACCCAAATAAGAGATCCGTCTCACAAATACGACCCGTGAGACCGTCTCACACAAGTTTTTGTCATGTGTATATATGTGGGTTTGGATGTATGTTTGTAAATTTTCAAAAATACATCGTTGTATTAATAAAATTAAGGAAAAACTTGTAAAATAAACCTTGTCATACATTATTTGATAAGAATTAAACATTATTAGACATTACTAAACATTACTAGACAGTAATCGGATACCTTGAATGCAAACTTAAATCGGGTAATATTCCATGATAATTTTACACAATTGAGTATTACTGAACATTATCATAGAGTGATTAAGTATCTTGTATGCCAACTATAATCGAGTAATATTACACAATAATAGGCTATTGACAACAATTGGACATTACTAGAAAATATTGATGTATTACAGTACAATTATAATGTAACGTCTCTGACTCGATGACCGTATTCACTGTACCAAAACGAATCTTTTTAGAGTGTTTATGTTCTCCTTCATACTGTAACGATCAAAAAATTTGAAGGTCCACGTGAACAACATGAATGCGAGTTATTAAATTTCTTTGGTATTTTATTAAATTGTTTTAAAGCATTGAATGCATGGTTATTTCATTAATTTGTGTTTTAATTCATGGTTTATTTAAAGTTCACGCATTAGAGTTTTAATTTGCATTTCACGCTCGAACGAAGAACGGAGTCCGGAGAATTATCAAGAAAAATTATTTTTATTACAAGATTAAATTTTATTAATTAATATAAGGTGTTTTAAATGTATTTTCCTAGAAATGAGTTTTGTTGGATATTTTTACCCGCCAGATCATATTTTTCAGCGGTACGTAAATTTTATCGAATCGAGAGATTTTTCGAGAGTTCGTCTAATATTTTCAAGAACTTACCTAAACAAATTATTTTTCGGGATTTTGTTTGGACTTAATGGACCTACTTTTAAGCTTTTTGACTTGAAACTCTTTTTAAACTTTTAATTGACAATTTAGGACCCATTATCTACTAAATTACTATTTAATTATTACCTAAACATCACTTAACCTAAATCTAAGCACTCTATCACCCGACACCCCTCTCCCCTTCAACTTTTTCACTTGGGTTTTAGCAGCTAGGCATAGGAGGCTTCGGCCATAGCTTTTACTTGCAAAAGAAATTCCCCGGCGCTTCCCTGACGTCGCTCCTTCGACGTTCTTGCGTATTTATCGTCAAGGCATGCTTGGATTCTTTTTTCTCATCACATATGCCATTAGTATATTGGTATGTATATGTTTGTACGTAAATGTCATGATCTAATGCATACTTGCATTTTCGTTTATTTTTTTTATGAAAAACATTGCAAAGTTTGCTCCCATCTCACGTGTTTCTTGATTTGTTGCAAAAGGATGCCACGTTCTTACTGATAAGGGGCTGTGCGAAGGGGTTTACTGTTTTCATGTAAGTTGGAGTCACGATCTGTTCTTGGTGGTGAGAGAGCCGATGGTTTTGTGGTTTGGGTTGGGGTTTTTGGTGGACAAGAGTGAGGAAGGGAGGGGCTCGGCCCAAAGGGGAACAAAACCAGGTCATGGTGAGGTCCAGCAGGGTACAAACCGCAGCCTTGGAGAGGTCCTTCATGGCTGAGTTCGGCTAGGGGGAAGTCGAGGGTGGTTAGGGTCGATCTTTGAGCTTGTAGGGGATAGGGTGATCAACCAAGGAAGGAGGGCTGTAGCCGTGGGTTGCATGGTCTAGGAAGGAGTCCCAAGCCTCGGTCTTGATCTTAAGGTGTCGAGATAGTGGCTGGAAAAGTCAGAGTTTAGACAAAAATCGATAAGATTACAGTTCGATGCATGGAGAGTCGTGGGAGTTCAATGTGCCTAAACTTTAGCAGCTTTTTGGGGTTGTTTTCGTGTGTCTTTGAGGGCTGGAAGGAGTGGTTTAGGGGCTGTATGAGGTGTTTTGAGTGTAACGCCCAGATTTGACGACTGTCCTCGCTGTACCAATACGAGTCTTTACAGCGTGCTTATGTCCTCACTCACACGTACCCTAGGAAACTTCCCAAGAGGTCACCCATTCCAGAATTGCCCCAAGTCAAGCACGCTTAACTTTGGAGTTCTTATGTGATGAGCTACCGAAAAGAAGATGCATTTTATTGGTATGAGTAGTACATATCAAACCTTTTAAGCCCTCTTCAATTGTACAGTCCATTACATTGAACATTTTTGTAATCCCTCTCCTTCCGATGTAAGATCGGTTCATTCATGTTCCCTCCGCCTAGAAGCCTGCTAGGAGCTGCTCATTGTCCGTGTAACCTCATGGCACCGGCGATCACCCTCCACCCTCTTCGGCCCCGGGCCTCACATGCCCACCAGCTTCCGCTTGGTTCGTCCCCGAACCACACCGTACTAGGAGAGGTCGGCTCTGATACCAACTGTAAAGCCCAGATTTGACGACTGTCCTCATTGTACCAATACGAGTCTTTCTAGCGTGCTTATATCCTCACTCACACGCACCCTAGGAAACTTCCCAGGAGGTCACCCATTGCAGAATTGTCCCAAGTCAAACACGCTTAACTTTGGAGTTTTTAGGTGATGAGCTACCGAAAAGAAGATGCATCTTATTGGTATGAGTAACACATATCAAATTTTTTAAGCCCTCTTCAACTGTACAGTCCATTACATTGAACAGTTCCGGTGTAAGATCGGTTCATTCATGTTCCCTCCGCCTAGAAGCCTGCCAGGAGCCGTTCATTGTCCGTGCAACCTCATGGCACCGACGATCATCCTCCGCCCTCTTTGGCCCCGGGCCTCACATTAAGTATGGTAAAAGTTTGGGAAAATTTTGGTTAAGTTTCGAGTCGATTCGGGTTAAAACCGGGACTCCAGTTCAAGTTTTAAAACGAATCGGTTAAGTTGTAAAGTGGGCTCGATTTTACGTCTAAGAATGCTTAAAAATTTGTTTTGGGATGTTTTAAGGAGTTCGGTAAGCTACGGGTCAAATTTTGGAGGTCTGGGGGTAAAACGGAAATTTTAGGTTTCCAGGGGCAAAATGGTCATTTTGCACCCGGGGTGAGATTTTGGTCGTGGCAGCGCCATGAGCACTAATTTATCATATTTTAAATGTTTATGCATCATGATCATGATTTTTAAGATTTTAGAAAAATATACGTTGCATTCTTGGATTTAAAGAAAATTGCATATGTGCATGATTTTTATAAGTGATGAAAATGATGATGTTTTGAATGATGAGAATTAGTTGTGGCTATCGAAGTAGATGTAAATGCAAAAGACGTATATGTAAATGATGATGATGAGGCCTAAGCAAAGTGGATGGGTAATCATGTCACTGTTGTCCGACAACCGGCGGGTATCGCGGTTCTATGTATGATGGATCCATTGTAAATGATGATGTACGATAGTTACCTCTAATGAACTGAATTCACCAATGGGAATGATAAATGATGAACGATAAATGATGAATGATGATTAACGATGAGCTGTTTTGATAGGTCATGATTTTGCACGACACGATTATGTTACGCTTTTAAAGTTCATGAAAGGTATGTTTAGTATGTTATCTTTCACTGCTGTGTGCCATGTATATGTACTTGTTATTTATGGTACAGGTGTGTTGAGTCTTTAGACTCACTAGGCATGTGTGATGCAGGTGAGTTCGATGTCGAGGGGACCGGAGGTGCTGAACTCTGAGTCAGCAGACCTGGTGGGCGACACGATTTCCGCACATTTATGATTTTAAGATTTGAGAGAATATGAGCATTTTATACGCTATTTTATTTTACTGTTTGATGTTAAGATTTTTACTCGTCTTTGCTCAATTACATTTTTATTGGTAATTGCTTATGATTATTTTTAAATGGTATTTTAAGTAGGACTGCATGCATGCAAAAATACTCAAAACGCTTATTTTCAAAATGTGAGCTTTTAAAAATATATATATTTCCGCATTTTAAATTAGCAGATGTTTCAGTTGGTATCAGAGCAAGGGTCGTGCATAGGGTTGTGCCGCCGCCAGCTTCTGCAACTCAGTCTTCAAGCCTCAAGTCTGTAAGCTTTTACGTTTTAAATGTTTTAAATGATTTACTGCTATCACCTGCATGTTTACATGATATACGTTTTACAGTGATTTACAGTACTTGTCTATCTGTCGTTATGTTTTGAGATTAGATGCTTTAAAATTTTATGCGTGTTACGATATGAAATGAGAAATTATATGATTTTCATGCATGCTGACTTTGTGGTGGAATTGGACATGAATTAGAATTTTGCTATTGGGCATTAAGAGAGGTCAGAAATGATTTGACTATACTAATTTTTGGTTAGTAGTACTGATGCTCTACTCGTGGGTCATAAGTTAAACTTGACAATTATGAATGCATTTGGGACTTGTAGATTTTATAAGAAATTACTGATTGCTCGTGGTTGCTAGCCGAGTTAATTTTCGAGGATTCCATGTAAAGATTAATGATTCGAAGATTACGACGATCTTTGGAAGTATAAAACATAGAATTTATTTATGATACATGCTTTACCTAGTGGGATTTAAGGATTGAATTGAATAAATTGAGAATTTTAAGGACATAATTGTAATAACCAATTGTTGGAAACTGAATTTCGGAAGTTTGACAAACTGGGCATTTAATAGATTGAACTTAACAGATCAAGGAGACTGATAGTAACTGATCTAAAATATGCAAACTATCGGTTGCCTATAACTGAAGATTAGTGGGAAGATAATCGAAGGCAACTGAACCAGTTGACTGGACTACGCAGACAACTGACTGATCAGTTGCTACAAAACAGTTGTAAGCTTATCAAGTTATAGCCTATCAGCTGATCTTTCAGCTGTACACGTCATCAGTTACGGAAAATGACATTCAACCGACAGACAGTACAAAAGCAAGACTCCAACCAGTAGTGGGATCGCCATATTTCAGAAAACAGCAGTGTATGATTGTCAGATGATATGGCAAACAACTAATAAAAAAGTTCAACATGCACTCAATATTACCTTTGGAGGCAAAGCCTATAAATAGCAGAGGAAGAGCAGCTGAGAAGCCTCTCCAACGACTTTCAGCTTAACTACTCTCAACTCGACTCTTGAAAAACTCTTAACTGAGCTGTTACTCTGCTGAAATATTTCAAAGCTCACGCATATTGTATTCATCAATAGCATTTATGAAACGACCTCGATTTTTTTTTCTAATATTTAAACCTTAAATTCTAAATTACTAAGTAAAATAATTTATCATCATCATGAATCATAATAAATTAACAATTTAAATGTCATGTGCATAAAATAAAATCCTAAACCATCAACTAACCAAAACTTCCTAAATTGACCTTTGAAAAAATCAACTAACAATAAAAATAAAGTATAAAAATATCTCTAATAAAATCATTAACATTAATCTTTAAATCATAAATCTATCTAGTTAGTGCGGAAACATAAAAGCCCTCGTGTGTGTACTGCTGCACTCGATCCCCTCAATCGTCACCGCCTCCCATAAATCATCAAATCCTGCATCATACAAACCTAGTAATTCTAAAGACTCAGTACGTTCTAAACATGGATAGCAAATAATACATATACAATCACATGCATTAGAATCATATTTTAATTTAAAATAGCATTTGAACATAAATAAACCATTTAAAATCATTTGAGCAAAATTAAATCATAAATCGTAAAATTATTTTAAAATAACTTTAAGCATAAATAAATCCTTTAAAATCATTTAAATAAGTTTTAAGCATAATTAAATCATTTTAAAAATAGCTTTAATCCTCATCGTAAATCATATATCATAAAATCATTTTTATCATAAGATTTCTGTTGGAAACTTAATTTCAACTGTTTGACAAACCATTTATCTACGGAACGAACTGATCAAGTATTCGTATTATGCAACTGAAGTATCACGTGAAGTATCAAGGCAACCGAATCCAGCTGAACTGAACTTTCGAAGTTAACTGACTGATCAGTTAGAAACTGATCAGATGAACCTAACTGGATTCCTGAAGACAGCTGATCATGAACCTAACTGGATTCCTGAAGACAGCTGACTGATCAGTTGGAAACTGATCAGTTGATTCACTCAGCGCAAGCTTATCAGCTACTTTCATCAGCTGATCGCTCAGCCTTAACACGTCCTCAAATGAAAGGGATGTTCGACCGACATCAGTACAAGCAGACTGCAACTTGTAGTGGAACGCCGCATTTCAGAGTCTACAGTGTACGATTGTCAGAAGAATATCGACGTGGCAAATCAACGGATATAAAATTCAAATATTATATCAAGTTACCGTTGGAAGAGAACATCCAGAAACAAATCGCGTGCTTTTTTACTTCAGTTACCTTTTATTTTAGTTATTCTATCTTTTGTTCAGTTTTGCTTTTTTACTTCAGTTACCTTTTATTTTAGTTATTCTATCTTTTGTTCAGTTTACTTCCACTACTGTTTTCTCAGTTAAACTGATTGTCATTGAATTACGAGATATTAAGTTTCAGTTTGTCATTAAACTGAACTCAACCTTCGAAAAACGAACATAATCTGTGAGTGTTTATTCAACCCCTCCTTCTAAACACATTTCACTTATTAACCGATCCTTTCAAGTGGTATCAGAGCACAGTTATATCTCGTCTCAGAATATCTACACTCTCAAACTGATCATTATGTCTCCCTTCAACAAGATCCTTATGTTTTCCAGAGAGGACTTCGATGATTGGAAAATAAAAATGCAGGCTCACTTAGCTGAACAATATGATGACATGTGGTACGTTATCACTGACGGACCGATGAAGATTCTGAAAGCCAATACAGCAGTGGCTATTACTGAAGGGGCACCTCATCGCATTGAAAAGCCCAGAGATGAATGGACAACAGAAGACAAAAGAAAAGCAAATCTGGATAATGTGGCAAAGTATATACTGTACAAGACACTGGACAAAGTAACCTTCAGCAAGATCAAGATGTGTAAGACAGCTAAAGAGAGTTGGGAAAAGTTGATCCAGCTGTGTGAAGGAAACGAACAAACCAAAGAGAATAAACTTTCTGTTGCTGTGCAGAAGTATGACAACATCAAGATGAGAACTGGAGAATCGATGCATGAGTATGATGAAAGAGTCAGCTGCATCATCAATGAACTCAATGCACTTGGAAAAGTATATACCAACAAAGAAGTTGCATTAAAAGTAATCAGAGGTCTTCCCAAGGAGGGGGACGTAAAGACCATGGCAATGAGGGAATCCAAGGATCTGAATAGAGTTGAGCTTCATGATCTATTCGCTGATCTGAAAGCCTATGAGTTTGAGCTTCGAACTCGAGAAGGAGAGCCTTCCACTCCAGCAGTCACAACTGCATTAGCTGCTGTCAGAACAGAACCAACTGGTTCAGTCGAGAAGTCTGTTGATCAATTGAGCAATAATGCTATGTCATTGTTTATTAAAAAATTCGGAAGATTCATGAGAAGAAATCAAGTGAACTTCCAGAAGAATTATCAGAGAAATAATTCTAAAGAGGAATCAAATGGCTACTACAACTGTGGCAAACCCGGTCACTTCATTGCTGACTGTCCAAAACCCAAGAAGGACAATCAGGGCTCGACTGAAAGAAGAAAGAAGTCATATGAGCATAGAAAGAGATCCAAGGATGATAAGAAGTTTTCCAGGAAGAAGCATGACGTACTCCTAGCTGAAGAAAGCAAATCTAAATGGTCAGAAACTGACAGCGAGGAGTCAGAACCAGAAAACTCATGCAGTTCCAGTGTTGGTGAAGAGGAAGTGAAGTGTCTAATGGCTGGTGATACAGAAGAGGAGTCAAGCAGTCAACGGGTATTTGACTTCAGCTCAACTGATTTCACTAGAGATGAACTTATTTCAACTCTTCATGACATGGTTAATAAGTATCATAAGCTTGCCTTATCGTTTGAAAAGGCCATAGCAAAGCAAACTGATCCCATAGACAATAAAACTAAAACTGATGAATCAGTTGATGTGTTGAGTCTGAAAAGAGAGATTGCTTAGCTCAATGCTGAAAAGAGCAGGAATCAATCAATGATTCAAAAGTTGACGCTTGAGAATTCAAAGCAAACTGAGCTCATACAGGCTTGGAACAAATCATCTGTTGCATTAACTGAAATGCAGAACTCACAGAAATCAGTTACTGATAAAACTGGTTTAGGGTTCAGCACCCAAGATGAAATGATTCTCAATGATACTCAACCAAAACTGAATATGGATAAATGGAAATACATTCACTTTGTCAAATCAGTTATGGTACAAGAACAAGCTGAGCCAAGTAAACTGGTTCAACAGCCTACTGAAAGTACGAACAAGACTAGAAGATATGGTATTGGTTATAGCCCAAAAGTTTCAACTGACTCACGTAGTCAGTCATCAAAAAGATTCAGCAGGAAATATTCAAATGGCTACTCCAATTACTATAACAGCAAGCCGGTTCAGAAAAGATATCGGCTGAACAATCAGTCGAACAAAACTAAATCACATGTTGTATCATCTGCACACTACACACCAAACACACAAAAATCGAGAAAGACCATCTGGAATACAGCAACTAGACAGTCAGTCAGACTAATCCAAGTCTGGGTTCCTAAAGGACTAATCAGTTTAGGACCCAAATAGAAAAGGGTACCAAAGATTATATCTTGTGTGTGATTGCAGGTAAAAGGTACAAATAAGGAATCAATCTGGTAGTTGGATAGTGGATGCTCACGACACATGACGGGAAATGCAGATCTATTATCTCAACTGATCAAGTACACTGGACCAAACATCAGTTTTGGAGATAATTCCAAAGGTAAAACTGTGGGTAAGGGTAAGCTTATCCATGGTAACTTTACGATTAATGATGTTTTATTAGTTGAGAATCTCAAGCATAATCTGCTTAGTATCAGTCAGTTATGCGATAACGGATTCTCAGTTCAGTTTGACAAACACTCTTGTTCAGTCAAAGACTCAACTGATGAGGTTATTCTAACAGGCAAACGGTGTGGAAACATTTACAAAGTCAGTTGGAATAATCAACCTTATGCACCAGTATGTTTCATTGCTTCAAAAATTTCCAAAAACTGGTTGTTGCATAAGAGATTGAACCACCTGAACTTTAAATCCATTGCATATCTAAGTAACCATGATCTTGTAACTGGTTTGCCCAAAATAGACTTTGTCAAAGATAAAATTTGTTCAGCATGTCAGTTTGGTAAACAAGTAAAATCTTATTTTAAAAACAAGAGCCGTAAATCTTATTCCCGATGCTTAGAACTATTACATATGGATCTTTTTGGTCCAAAACCAATCATGAGCTTAAGGGGAATGAAATACACCTTGGTGATTGTGGATGATTTTTCAAGATTTACTTTGGTTATTTTTCTTAAATCCAAAGACCAAACTGCTGCACAACTGATAAAACTTTTCAAAAGATTATTAAATGAAAAATCAGTTGGAATTGATAGAATCAGATCTGATCGAGGAACTAAATTCATCAATCAAATTCTTTCAAATTTTTCAGAAAATGCTGGAATTAAGCATGAGCTCTCAGCAGCTAGAACTCTTCAGCAAAATGGTGTAGCTGAAAGGAGAAACTGGACGCTTAAAGAAGCTGCTAGAACAATGCTTGCTGATTCAGGCGTTTCTCAAAGGTTTTGGGCAGAGGCAGTAAACACTGCGTGTTATACTCAAAACAGATCAATGATTAATAAGAATCATATGAAAACACCATATGAGATCTGGCATGGAAGAAAAAGTGTGGTCTCTTACTTTAAAATATTCGGCTGCAGATGTTTTATTCTCGATAATGGCAAAAATCATTTAAAAACATTTGATGCAAAATCTGCAGAGGGAATATTTCTTGAATATTCTTCAGTTAGTAAAGCGTATAGAGTTTTCAATAAAAATTCTTTGAATGTTGAAGAATCTATCCATGTTGTTTTTGAGGAAAACTCTCTAACTGATAAGCCAACTGATCAAGTTGAGCTAACTGATAGACTTACAGAGATCAGTCTGGAGGATGAAGATGAAGAAGACAATCATATCAATCACAACAACCTCCAAACACCAGAGCCAGAAGTATTAGAACAACCAGTTGAACATGAAGCTATTCTTGATGTTCAGTTGGAGGAGCCTATCGAGAATATTCAACTGCCAACTGATGAAGCTCCAACTGATACAGAAGCAGTTACCAACTTGGATACAACAACCACTGAGCTCAGATGGAAGAAATCACACCCTCCAGAATTGGTGATAGGTAATCCATCTGATCCGGTAAGAACAAGAAATCAGATGCTTAATTTATTTATTCATTCAGCTTTCGTATCAAAATTTGAACCAAAGAAAACTGATGAGGCACTTGCTGATCCAAACTGGATAAATGCAATGCAAGAGGAGCTTAATCAGTTTACCCATAACAATGTCTGGAACTTAGTTCCAAGACCACTTTCAAAAACTGTTATAGGTACAAAATGGGTATACAGGAACAAACTGAACGAAGATGGTTCAGTTGTGCGCAACAAAGCGAGACTGGTAGTACAAGGATATAGGCAGGAAGAAGGAATTGACTATGATGAAACAGATGACCCAGTTGCAAGACTGGAAGCCATCCGAATATTTTTTGCCTATGCATCATTCAAGAACTTCAAAGTCTACCAGATGGATATGAAGAGCGCATTTTTAAATGGTCAGCTGCACGAAGAAGTCTACGTAGAGCAACCTCCAGGTTTCATCAATCATACTTTTCCTGATCATGTCTACCATTGGAACAAAGCCTTATATGGTCTGAAACAAGCTCCAAGAGCTTGGTATGAAACTCTTTCAAAATTCCTAACTGATCATGATTTTTCAGTAGGATCAGTTGATAAGACCTTGTGCAAATTTTCTAAGAATGATCATATTCTACTTGTTCAAATTTACGTTGCTGATATTATATTTGGGTCAACTAACCCCAAATTATGCGAGAAGTGTGCTAAGTTGATGCATGACAAATTCGAAATGAGCATGATGGGTGAACTGACATTTTTCCTTGGGCTGCAAGTGAAGCAACTGGAAACTGGTATATTTATCAGTCAGACCAAATATACGAAGGAACTGCTTAAGAAATTTGGTATGGAATCATGCTCAGCAGCAAGCACTCCCATGAGTTCATCAGTCAAACTAGACAATGATCAAGGGGGAATATCAGTTGAGGCGACATTATACAGAGGTTTAATAGGTTCATTATTGTACCTAACTGCTAGTCGTCCTGATATTGTATTTTTTGTATGCATGTGTGCTCGATTTCAAGCAAATCCTAAGCAATCACATTTCTCAGCCTCCAAAAGGATTTTAAAATATCTTAAGGGCACACAAAATGTTGGGCTGTGGTATTCTAAAGACTCATCTTTCAATTTAGTTGGATATTCAGATGCAGATTATGCAGGATGTAAGCTTGATCAAAAAAGTACAAGTGGATCATGTCAGTTTCTAGGAGACAGACTGATCTCTTGGTTCAGCAAGAAGCAAACATCCATAGCTGCTTCCACGACTGAAGCAGAATATCTTGCTGCTGGAAGTTGCTGCGCTCAACTGCTCTGGATTCAGCAACAACTGAAAGACTATGGAGTTATCGCCAAGGAATCGCCTATATTTTGTGATAATACAAGCACAATCGCTATCACGTATAATCCAGTTCTTCACTCAAGGACCAAGCACATCGATGTCAGGCATCACTTCATCAGAGATCATGCCCTGAAGAAGGACATCAGGCTGGAATACGTCTCAACTGAGCAGCAAGCAGCGGATATCTTCACCAAACCACTACCCGAGACTAAGTTTTCTCACTTTTGCAACATACTTGGTTTAATATACTTATCTTAATTAGTTCTCCTTGCTTATATCTCAGTTGTTGATATATTTGTGCNTCTTGCTTATATCTCAGTTGTTGATATATTTATGCTATTTTTAACTGATGTTAGCTTGTCAGTTTTTTATTATGATTCAGTTAGTCATTTTTTATGAGAATAACCATTGCAGAAAAGTAAAAGACAACACTGAAACAAAATAAATCTTCATTTAAAGAAATTGTTGCGGATTACATCAAAGTATTCTTTCTCAACAAAAGCTCTCCATTTTTTCATCCAACCGGATACTTCTCCAGTTGCCGTCTTCAGAAAACTATCAGAAACAGCTATTTGCTCCAGAATAGTCCTCTCCTTGTAGAGCATCAGCTGGTAGAGATAAATATCCTCGAAGAGGTTCACCGTCTCGGCGACGTGCAAATGCTCTCTATATTTGTTCAGCTTCGCCAACGATCTACGAGTGTTCGCCTCTCCACACTCATAGAGGAACTGAAGTCCCTGCAGCTCCTCCCAAAAATGAAGAATTTTCTGAAAAACTTCGTCCTCTATATCGACTTTTTGTTTCTCCTGAGCTGCGGTCATAAACTCTGCAGCCATATCCGGAAGTCTTGAGCTACTTGCACCTGCCATATTATCTGCTGAATATTCGTAACTGATGTGTTTTATACTAACTGAGCCACTTCTATTTATAGCGCAGGGTCAAGGAAGATGAAAAGGCTCAGTCACTGCAGCAGACGATTAAACTTCCAAGCATAGGATTTTATTTAATTAACCTTGCTTAAGTTCGATTAATATTTATATGCATTTATTAAGGGGAAATATTGGTTTTAAAAGGTTAACTGAGAAGACAGAAGTTAGTCAATCTTCAGCTGAAAGGACACAGTATTACAACTGATCTTTCAGTCGGATATTTCACTAATCTTCTCACATACGTTAACCAATTAACCATTTTTTTATTCCAAATTAAGTGAAGTGACTGTCTATCAAGCATTTAATGCTGTCTTTCAGAAAATGACAAGTTGAATCGTGGACTCATATAATCCACATACTTACTACACACGTCTTTACCACACTAACACACGTTTTTTACTGCAAAATTTTCATGGACGGACACGCGTCCAATAATACGAACAGTCGCGTACAAAAGTAGTCTTTCCCGCTCCATTTCACTTCTTCTTCTTACGCTTATCCAAATTCTTCAGAGCAAAAGCAAATTTACACCTTCTTTTTCGCAAAAAATTTTTCAGATCAAATGGCAAATCAGATCCCAGCGCATATGTTGAATGCTATGTCAATCAATTTTGATTCAGTCCTATCGATTAAGGAAGCCTAGGTTAAGGATGTTTTACAGAAGCTTCAATCAGCAGGTCTCCGAACTTTCTTGGGACAATCTTCCCAGGAGTTCTATCCAAAGGAGCTTTTCGATTTCTACTCCAGTGGCTCTATCAATCAGGATGTGAGCATCTCATCTACTGTCAATGGTCAGTTGTTGACCATATCAGAGGACTCCTTTGGTGAGGTATTTTTGTTGTCGTCTGATGGGTTGGCACACCTTGCTGATGTTAAAGCATCAGATATTGAAGAGATGCAGACTCAACTCTCCGCTGATGGAGGGAAAATCAAATTTTCCGATCCAAAGAATGAACTCAAACATGAGGTTCAGTTGTTGGCTGACATTGTGGCCAATGGGTTATTGGAAAAGGCAGGATCCTTTGCTGCTCTTACGCTGGAAAAATTTCAGGCCCTTATCATTATCATGGCAGGTCGGAGACTCAACTGGAGGCGACTCACCTTCAACATACTTAAGAACATGCTTCAATCTACCAAACAGTCCAAAGGGTTTGCTGTCCAGTTGAGCTATTTGCTGAAAGTCAAAGGGCTGGTGGCTGATGATTCTGAACGATCATCAAAATTCAAAGTTTTCAATGCTAAAAATATTTTGCCGCCCGGAGCCAAACTGGATCTATCTCCTGATCAATTCGTCAACATCATAAAGGATATTGGAGCACAGCAGGCTGCTCCCAAGTCTGTAAAAAGGGCGAAAACTCTGGCACAGCTGAAGTCCTCTAAAAGGAAGCTAATTGTCAGTGAATCAGAAACAGAGCAAACCCCATCTCCCAAAGTCACCAAAAAGCCTAGAACTCAGAAAACAAAACAATTAGTCTCGGTGGAAGCAACTGAAAGGCTGAAATCTTCCGACGCTCAACAGCCTATTCAGGCTATTCCTCTGAAGGCCATCCCAGCTGAAGTTTCAGCAAGAGATCAGTTGCCTCCATCAACTGAAAAAGAGTCTGTCAGGGCGGTATCTTCTCTACAAACTGTCAATCGCGCTACAATTTTTGCTCAGGCTCGACCCAAAGGGGTCACTATTCGAGAACTGGTGGAAACGACTCCTTCGGGTCTGAACATTCCACATATTATTTCTGATGAGAAAGGCAATGGCAAGTTGATTGAAGATCCCAGGCCAACAAATGCTATCCAAACCCACATTGACCTAATTTGAGAACAGGTCAACGCTTTTGCCGCATCCAAACTGGAAACTTATGAGGCTTGGATCACATATAGAACTCACACATTTGCCAAACAATTGAAGAAGAAGTCTCAGCTGAAAAATTTTATCAGATTGGAAGCCATTGTTTTGAGCGTAGTCAAAGCTGCTACCATTATGCAAGCTTTGGAACGCAAAAATTATTTCTTTGATTTGATGAGAGCCAAGAAGTTGGCTCAATTAGTTGAAAAGTTGAAAGCCAACTACATTCCGACGAATCCAACTGCCTACAATGATCAAGCTGTACTTACTCAGTTGGATTCAGATCTTACTTCCCTGCATGTACAAATACGATTTTGGGAACAAGATCAGGAATTAGTTATTCATGGAGGGTCTTCAGATGAAGAGGAAGGACCCTCATCACCAAATAAATAGCAAGCTCAGGATGTGCCTGAAAGCTCTGTTGCTGATCCACCACTGTACTCAGAAGCTGAATTAACACTTGCAAATATTGATGAAATTTTTCAGTCAGTAGTACAGGAATCTCAACCAGAGGAGCTCATTTCTGAATCAGTTGATCACTCGACTGATCAAGCAATTGTAGAGGCACCTATCCTAACTGAAGAGCACGTTCAGCAGGATGATCCAACTGATGTGCCAGCTCCATCCACAGATAAAGAAATCTCTGAAAATGTGGAGGCTCAGTTGCTCAATTTTGATAATATTCCAACTGACGAGCCAGCCCAAATATCAGCTAATACTCGGGAAGAAGCACTAGTTGATGATCCTCCAACTAAAGGTCTTATAGATTTACCTCCACAGCAGGACAGCTCAGTTGCAATTCAGGATCCTTCTTCTCCTCCTCCAGCGCAAGTAGAGGTTACTGACTCAGTTGTTCCAGAACACACCATGGCCGAGACAGTTGTTTCTGACAGGACCTTGGTGGTCTTTGATCAAGTCTCTAAAGAACAAGAAGCTGGAACTTCTGGACAATTACCTCTTCAGTCGTCTGGTGATCTTGACGCAGTTCTTGAAGAAATTCAAGACATTCAGAATAATATGCACAAAATACTTTCTGAAGTTTCCCAGATTCAGCGAACTCAACTCGCTCATACTTTAAAACTGGAACATGCAGAAGTATTCAACTCAGAAAAGCTGAAGGATGTTAATGCTATCGTGACCTCTCTTTCCCTTGCAATAGAAGAGATTAGAAAGAATAGATGCTTAGCTGAAAGTCTCTCTGTCACCCAAGATATAATCAGCAAGAGAATTGACTTCGTGGAGACATCTGTTTCCCGAAAGATAGACTTGATGCAAACCACTATGCTGAATGCAGTATCAGACGTAGCCACTTCTATTAAAGTTCTGTCAACTGATGTTAAAAGATTATCTATCAGAATGGAGGCGTTTGACAAAAAGGGGGAATAGAGACTTAAGCTACAGTCATTTACTTGTATATGGAATCACTTATACAGATTATTTCATTCTTTCATTATACGAATCTGTACACGAAAGTTATTATTTTATCTACAACCGATTTGAAGGACGTTTATAAACTTAACTGATCAGTTATCATTTGCTTAGTGTTGTCAAACACCAAAAAAGGAGAAATTGTTGGAAACTTAATTTCAGCTGTTTGACAAGCCATTTATCTACGGAACGAACTGATCAAGTATTCGTATTAAACAACTGAAGTATCACGTGAAATATCAAGGCAACTGAATCCAGCTGAACTGAACTTTCGAAGTTAACTGACTGATCAGTTAGAAACTGATCAGTTGAACCTAACTGGATTCCTGAAGACAGCTGACTGATCAGTTAGAAACTGATCAGTTGATTCACTCAGTGCAAGCTTATCAGCTACTTTCATCAGCTGATCGCTCAGCCTTAACACGTCATCAAATGAAAGGGATGTTCAACCGACATCAGTACAAGCAGACTGCAACTTGTAGTGGAACGCCGCATTTCAGAGTCTACAGTGTACGATTGTCAGAAGAATATCGACGTGGCAAATCAACGGATATAAAATTCAAATATTATATCAAGTTACCGTTGGAAGAGAAGCCTATAAATAGGCGAACAGAGCAGCTGAAGCACACGATACACAAGAACTACTATTTTACTCAAGCTGTTACTCTGCTGAAATCAAAAGCTCACTTTCTTACTAAGTTCTATCTGTTAGCATTCAAGGCTACCATCTTTGAGCTTGTTAGCACACTGTAATCTCTGCTATATTGTTAAGTTGTGCTAAGATCAGTCACGAACTGAAATAGCCTGTTGTAACTAAAAGTTTCAGTTGTGGCATTGATAAGACCAAACTGAAGTGGGTCAGTACAAACATTGTATTCGATCAAAGTCTTTTAGTAGAAATCCTATCTTCGTGATAGAAGGGGTGACGTAGGAGTTATTCAATTCTACGAACATCCAGAAACAAATCGCGTGCTTTTTACTTCAGTTACCTTTTATTTTAGTTATTCTATCTTTCATTCAGTTTACTTCCGCAACTGTTTTCTCAGTTAAACTGATTGTCATTGACTTACAAGATATTAAGTTTCAATTTGTAATTAAACTGAACTCAACTTTCGAAAAACGAACATAATCTGTGAGTGTTTATTCAACCCCCCTTCTAAACACATTTCACTTATTAACCGATCCTTTCACTTTCAATCATATATCATTTTGGGTAAAGTTTGATCTTTGAAAGTGACTAGCTTTTATCCTTTGGTCGATTGCAGTCATAGCTCCACATGGTCTATGGGGGTGTGCACTAGGCTCTACCGTGGAAAATACGATCGTCGGGACTCTCTCGGGGGCCTTCTCCCATAGACGGGCTCCCTTTGGGGCCTTTTCCTCTCACGACATCCCCACAAAATAATATATCATATCGTTTGTCACAGTCAATTCACATCACTCAAAATATTTTTCATTTTCTTTAAAAATCAAAAAATAAGACAGCTTTCCAAATATAGCATTTTAAACAGTATAAATTGCACAACTTTACCATAAATCATAAAAATACATATTATCATCAAAATCATCATTTTAAATCATATAATATCATTTAACATGCGTTATGATCCTTCGAGACGCTGCCAAGCGTTTTCGTGTTTTCCTAAATGTAAAAAGACCGTTTTGTCCTGGACGTAAAAATTCTCGAATTTATCTTTTTCTCACTTTTAATGACATGGGTTTAGTCTAAATAATTATTTAAGCTTAAATATAATTTTTTATAATTTTATAAAGCTTAAAACTAGGCTTTTCAATTAATTCTATAATTAACGTACGTGAAGCGATTAAATCCCAGATAAATCCAAAACTAATTATTTTGATCCCAAATTTTAAACATAACATTTTTAGTATTTATTCTACCCTTCCAAGTCATAAGCCACACCCGTGGACCCATTGATTCAATTTTTATCTTTTAATTTTTGAAATTGACACATAATCGAACCACCCGAGCCATCTCCCAATTTACTCGAGCCACCTCTTGCCAAACCCTAGCCAACCCACCTAGACACCCTCCTGAGCCCAGCCCGAAGAACCAGCCCTGGCCTGCTCAAAAACCTAATGAACCTTGCCCCCAAAACATGCGCACAAGCTACTAATTCTCTCGAGACTCCCAGTTGGCATGGGCTCTTCCAGCAGAGCCATCACCGAGCCCAGCACACCCTAACCCTACCTGGACCACGCCCAAACAATACTCAGACCAGCCCAGGCCACTAGACTCGCGCACGAACCAACTGAAATCCACGAGCAGCTGGGCGCAACTCCATGGCTTCTCTCATGTTTCCCTTTTTTGCTCGTGCCCTCCCTGAACCAAACCAGACCAGCCCCTTCCCCAACCCTAGACCACCTTTTCTAGACCCTAAAGGACCATCCTGGCTCGCCCAAGCCAGCCTCGAGCCGCCCTTTTCTTTACCGAACAGCTCATGCGCATGCCATGGGAAAGAGTCCCACTTCACGTGAACTCTTCCCTAGCCCATGGCTTGGGCCCTAGCCCTCCTAGGACCTAATCATGACCATAGCCAAGCCCCAACCAGCCCTGGCCGAGCCCATCCCCCCATGCACAGTAACCAGCCCTATTGAACCATGCCATGCATGAATTGTACTTCAAAAAACCCCATGGTTCTTTCCTGTTTTCCCACGGTTGTTCCAGCCTATTTCCTATTGATTTTATCATGTTTCAATCACAATTCAATCATATTTTTATCATGTATTGGCAGCGTGTTCGTTGGATTCAAAACATTTTTCAAATAAACGTAAAATCGTTGAAACTTTGAAAAATACGTATCCCACCGTAAAATAATCGAACAACAATATTTTTCTTACATAAACAATTAAATCAAGCATATCATGATATGTATGATGTTAAAAGAGTTTAAGAAACGTGCCTTTGCGTTTATAACGCTCGATTATTCGATCTTCGGCGAGTGCGATGTTGGACGACCGGACAACGAAGAACACAAGCTTTTCTTCTTCCTCCTATTTTTTCGAAAATTCTGAAGTTTGTGTGTGTGTGTGTGTGTGTGTGTGTTACACGGCTGATAGTAGGTGTTTTATGAGGTTTAGAAGACGTAAAACACTTATTTATAATTTAATTAACATATTAAATAGGCTTTGGTTTTGGGCTTGCATGCTTAAGGATAATTGGGCCTATTTAAATTAATTAAATTGGGTCCAATAACACTTAATTAATTTAATAATAAAATTTTATAACATTAGTTTCTATAAAATAATATTTTTGATCTTTTAAAACTCCTTATTTGCCCAAAACCGGCTTCCGGGGAAAAATAGAGCTCGACTCGTAAAATAATTCGAACTCTAACATTTTTAGGAAAATTAAATCATTTTTAATCATATTAGAAAGCCTTGTCATTATAAAAATACATATTCTTGTCTTGGCCGTCCCCGGTCTCGTTTCCCCCCGCCTATTATCGAATATTAGGGTAAACTCCTTAATTTCATGAAATCATGTCATATTATCATTTAATCATGCAATCATACATTTAATCATATAATAAATATCATGTAAGCATTTAAAATCAATTAAATAAAACAATTAAGCAATTAAAATAATTTTGTATGCATGTGGTTTATGTAGACTGATTTTTCGGACGTTACAATTTAAGGCTATACTTTGAGCTTGCAAGCACAAACTGATATTACTGTAATCAGTCGTGCTAAGTTATTTCAAATCCAGTCATGTACTGTAAATTGTGTTGTAACTAAGAGTTTCAGTTTGGCATTGTTAAGTCCAACTGAAGTGGGTCGTACAACTGTTTGTATCGAACAAAGTTTTTTAGTGAATATCATATATTCGTGATAGAAAGGGTGACGTAGGAGTGTTTGAAATCTCCGAACATCCATAAAATCTTGTGTGTTCTTATTTCTGTTTTTATTCCATCTATCAGTCAGTTTATTTCCGCACTTTTATTGTTAACTGATTGATATCGACTGACAAGATTCTCGAGTTTCAGTTTATCACTAAACTGACTCAAATATTTGAAAAGATTGTGAAAATTGTGAGTGTTTATTCAAACCCCCCCTTTCTAAACATTTTTGCACCCTCAAACCGATCCTATCAAGTGGTATCAGAGTAGTTGAATCTTGTTCTTGAACATTTCTATATACAAACTGATCACCATGTCTTCATTCAACAAAATACCAATGTTCTCCAGAGAGTATTTCGATGATTGGAGGCAAACACTGTAGTTGCCATAACTGATATGTGATATGTTATTACAGAAAGACCCATGAGAATATTGAAGGCAAACATTGTAGTTGCCATAACTGATGGGGCACCACATCATATTGAAAGCCAAGAGATGAGTGGACAACTGAAGACAAGAGAAAAGCCAACTTGGACAACGTGGCTAAAGACATTCTATACAAAACGCTGGATAAAGTCACTTTCAACAAGATAAAGATGTGCAGAACTGCTAAGGAAATTTGGGAGAAACTCATTCAGTTATGGAAAGGCAATGAGCAAACTAAAGAGAATAAACTATCAGTTGTCATTCAAAAATTCGACAATATCAAGATGAAGTTTGGAGAATCCATGCATGACTATGATGAAAGAATCAGTGGAATCATCAACGAACTGAATGCACTTGGAAATGTGCATTCAAATAAAGAGGTAGTACTGAAAGTGGTTGAAGGTCTTACCAAAGAATGAGATGGTTAGGAGAAGTCATGCATGACTATGATGAAAGCATCAGTGGAATTATCAACGATCTGAATGCACTTCGAAATGTGTATTCAAATAAAGAGGTAGTACTGAAAGTGGTTGAAGGTCTTCCCAACGAATAAGATGTTAAGACCATGGAAATGAGAGAATCAAAGGACCTGAACAAGGTCGAACTTCATGATTTATTTGCAGATTTAAAGGCATACAAATTTGAGTTGCAAACCAGAGAAGGGAAACCTTCTACACCAACTGCTACAACTGCTGATTAGTTACGCAATAATGCTATGTCATTATTTGTCAAAAAGTTTGTAAGATTTATGAGAAGAAGTCAAAGAAACTTAAAAAGACAATATCAGAAAAATCACTCCAAAGAAGAACCTAATACTTACTACAACTGTGGCAAAACTGATCATTTCATTGCTGACTGTCCTAAGCCAAAGAAGGACAGTCGAGGCTCAACTGAAAAGGGAAAGAAACCCTATGAGCACAAAAAAAGTTCCAAGGATGACAAGAAATCTAACAGAAAGAAGCATGAAGCGCTTCTAGCTGAGGAAAGCAAATCCAAATGGACAGAATCTAACAGTGATGATTCAGAACCTGAGAGCTTGAGCTGTTCCAGTGATGATGATGAAGAGGTCAAGTGTCTGATGGCTGATGACACAGAACTGGAGTCAACCAGTCAACATGTATTCGACTTTAGTTCAATTGATTTCACACGAGATGAACTCATTTCTACACTTCATGACGTGGTTAATGAGTATCACAAGCTTGCCTTATCTTTTGAAAAGGCTAGAGCAAAGCAAACTGATCCCAAAGACGATAAAACTGAAACGGATTAATCATTTGATTGTTAAGTCTTAAACGGGAGATTGTTGAGCTCAATGCTGAAAGAAGCAAAAATCAATCAATGATTCAGCAGCTGATGCTTGAAAATTCAAAGCAAACTGAGCTTATTAAAGCATGGATTAAATCATTTGTTGCATTAGCTGAAATACAAGAAATCAAAAATCAGTTACTGATAAAACTGGTTTAGGGTTCAGCAACCAAGATGAAACTTCCACCAGTGATACTTAGCCAAAACTGAACATGAGAAAAGGAAAATATATTCACTTTGTAAAATCAGTTGTGGTACAAGAACAACATGAGCCAAGTAAACCAGTTGTAAAGCCTATTGAAAATCAGAACAAGGCTAGAAGGTATGGTAATGGTTATAGCCCAAAAATTTCAACTGACCCACAAAGTCAGTCACCAAAAAAGTTCAGCAATAAATACCTGAACTATTCTAATGGCTACTTCAATTACTATAACAATAAGTCAGTTCAGAAAAAATATCGGCTGAACAACCAGTTGAACAAAGCTAAAGTTCATATTGCTTCATCTGCCTACTACACATCAAGCACACACAAGCCGAGAAACACCATATGGAACACAGCGACTGGAAAGTCAGTTAGACTGATCCAAGTATGGGTTCCTAAAGGACTAATCAGTTTAGGACCCAAATAGATGTGGGTACCAAAATTATATACTGTATGTGATTGCAGGTGACAGGTACAAACAAAGAATCAATCTGTTATTTGGACAGTGGATGCTCACATCATATGACAGGGGATGCAAGTTTGTTATTCCAACTGATCAAATGCACTGGTCCAAGCATCAGTTTTGGAGACAACTCCAAAAGTAAAACTGTGGGTAAGGATAAGCTTATCCATGGTAATTTTACTATCCAAAATGTTTTACTAGTTGAGAATTTGAAGTATAACTTGATTAGCATCAGTTAGTTATGCGACAATAAATTCTCAGTTCAGTTCGACAGACACACTTGTTTAGTTAGAGATTCAACTAATGAGGTCATACTAACTGGCAATCGTTGTGGGAACACTACAAAGTCAGTTGGACTGAACAACCTTATGCACCAGTTTGTTTTAAAGCTTCCAAATCTTCTAAGAACTGGTTGTGGCATAAGAGATTGAATCACCTAAACTTTAAATCTATTGCTTATCTGAGTAACCATGATTTTGTAACTGGTTTGCCAAAAATAGATTTTTCAAAAAATAAAATTTGTTCAGCATGTCAGTTTGGTAAGCAAGTAAAATCATCTTTTAAAACAAGGGTTGTAAATCATCTTCCCGATGCTTAGAACTACTACATATGGATCTTTTTGGTCCTATACAAGTCATGAGCTTAGGGGGAATGAAATACACTTTAGTAGTCGTGGATGACTATTCAAGATTTACTTGGATTATATTTCTCAAATCCAAAGACTAAACTGCTGCACAACTGATTAAGCTTTTCAAAAGACTTTTAAATGAAAAATCAGTTGGGATTGATTGAATAAGGTCTGATCGAGGTACTGAATTCATCAATCAAATCTTTCACTATTTTTTGAAAATACTGGGATCAAGCATGAGCTCTCAGCAGCAAGAACTCCTCAGCAAAATGGTGTAGCTGAGAGAAGAAATCGGACCCTTACATGTTACACTCAGAACAGATCAATGCTAAATAAAAATCATTTGAAAACATCATTTGAGATCTGGCATGGATGCAAAAGTGTGGTTTCCTATTTCAAAATAGTTGGCTGCAGATGTTTTATTTTTGATAATGACAAAAATCATTTAAAAGCTTTTGATGCTAAATCTGCAGAGGGAATATTTCTTGGTTTTTCTTCAGTTAGTAAAGCTTACAGAGTTTTTAACAAATGCACTTTGAATGTAGAAGAATCTATTCATTTTGTATTTGATGAATCTATGCTAACTGATAAGCCAACTGATCCAGTTGAGCTAGTTGATCGCCTTACAGATATTAGTTTGGAGGATGATAATGAAGAATAGAATCACACTAATCGAAATATCCTTAAGAGTTAATGAGTTACTATCCTTATAGGTATCTTAATGGGGCTTTATAGGACTTATTAGGGCTTCCTAAAGAGCTTTAAGAAGGAGTTAAGGACTATTAATGGATAAGATGGGAGTTCTTGTATTTACGAGACCGTAGGCACCCCGTAGGGGGGACGAGGGCCAAGGCTCTGCCTCGGTCCACCACCGGAGGGGATTCCTAAGGGGAGGTTTCCGTATGGAGTTCTCATGTGGTCCGGTCCGGCCCCCGGAGGGCAGCAGGAAATAAATCAATCAGTTGAATAGGAAATTGTTACTGATAATCAGTTGGTGGAGCAAAATGAAAATATTCAGTTACCAACTGATACAACACCAACTGAAACTGAAAAAACATACAGTTGCCAACTGAAGCAGTTGATGAAATGAACGCAACAAATGCTGAGTACAGATGGAAGAAATCACATCCTCCAGAACCAGTGATAGGTAATCCATCTGATCCGGTAAGAACTCGAAATCAAATATTTAATTTATTTATTTATTCAGCTTTCGTTTCACAACTGGAACCTAAGAAAACTGATGAAGCTCTTGCTGATCCTAACTTGATAAATGTCATGCTAGAAGAGCTAAATCAGTTTACCCGTAACAATGTCTGGAACTTAGTTCTAAGACCAGTTTCTAAAACTATTATAGGTACAAAATGGTTATACAGAAACAAACTGAACGTAGATGGTTCAGTTTTGCGCAACAAAGCAAGGCTTGTAGCACAAGGATATAGGCAAGAAGAAGGAATAGACTACGATAAAATTTATGCACCAGTTACAAGACTGGAAGCAATCAGAATGTTCCTTGCCTATGCATCTTTCAAAAACTTTAAAGTCTACCAGATGGACGTGAAGAGTGCATTTCTGAATGGTCAGTTGCATGAAGAAGTATATGTTGAACAACCACCAGGTTTTATCAATCACTCTATTCCTGATCATGTTTATCATTTGAGCAAAGCCTTATATGGTCCTAAACAAGCTCCAAGAGCTTGGTATGAAAATCTTTCAAAATTCCTAACTGATCACGATTTTACTGTTGGATCAGTTGATAAGACCATGTTCAAATTTTCAAAAAATGATCACATTTTACTCGTTCAAATTTATGTTGCTGATATTATTTTTGGGTCAACTAACCCCAAATTATGCGAGAAATTTGCTAAGTTAATGCAAGAAAAATTCGAGATGAGTATGATGGATGAACTGACATTTTTCCTCGGTCTGCAAGTGAAGCAAATGGAAATCGGTACTTTTATCAGTCAGACCAAATATACGAATGAACTGCTTAAGAAATTTGGCATGGAAACATGTTCGGCTGCAACTACTCCCATGAGTTCATCAATCAAACTAGACAATGATCAAGGAGGAATATCAATTGAGACGACACTCTACAGAGGTTTAATAAGTTCATTATTATACATAACTGCTAGTCGTTCTGATATAGTATTTGTTGTTTGTATGTGTGGTAGATTTCAGGCAGATCCTAACCAATTGCATTTTACTGCTGCCAAACGTATTTTAAAATATCTAAAAGGCACACAAAATGTAGGCTTATGGTATGCTAAGGACTCTTCTTTCAATTTAGTTGGATATTCAGATGCAAATTAAGCAGGATGTAAGCTAGATCGTAAAAGTACCAGTGAATCATGTCAGTTCCTAGGAGACAGACTGATTTCATGGTTCAGCAAGAAGCAAACATCCATAGCAACCTCCACAACTAAAGCAGAATATCTTGCTGCTGGAAGCTGCTGTGCCCAACGGTTCTGGATTCAGCAACAACTGAAAGACTATGGAGTCATTGCAAAAGAATCACCAATCTTTTGTGATAATACAAGCACGATTGCAATAACTTACAATCCAGTTCTTCACTCAAGAACCAAGCATATTGATGTCAAGCATCACTTCATCAGAGATCATGCTATGAAGCAAGCAATAAGGCTGGAATACATACCAACTGAACAACAAGCAGCTGATATCTTCACCAAACCTTTACCCAAGACTAAGTTTTCTCATTTTCTCAATGACCTTGGTTTAATTGATTTGTCTTAATTATATCAATGATAATATTGTTATGTCAGTTGTTATTAATATTTGTTCAGTTAGTCATATATCAGTTAATAACTGTTTAGTTATTCATTATCAGTTAGCTAACTGTTTGTCAATTGATATCAGTTCATAATTTAGAAAAGGAAAGAGCAATGAATCAAATCAAATATTTTATTGATAAAATCTCATCCAGGTTACACGATTCAGTTCTCTTTCAGTGACATCTTGCCAAAGGGAAAACCAGTTAGACAATTCATGACAGTTAATTCTTCTGAAGTTTTCTGAATAAGAGATCTTTTCCAGCACATTCCATTCTTTTAAAAGCATCAGATGGATAAGACATTCATCAGTGACAAGATCAGAAGTATGGACGACTTCAAGACGCCTCTTATACTTTCTTGTAGTTGCTCTCTGCTTGCGAGTAGCAACTAATCCATCACGTTGAATGGTCTGGAGTTTGTGTGCTTTGGTCCAAGTGGACATAACCTTTAACCAAACGAGTTCCTCTATGGTGTTCTTTAAACTCTCCAATCGACGAAGTGTTGATGCAGATACAGGGACTTTGGAACTGCTTGAACTATCCATCGATGTTTAATTGTTATTATCTAATGACTTTGCTCTTTTTTATAGACAGGTTGTCATTAAATAAATAGAAGAGGACGAAGATACACTAGTCAACTGAAAGCTTTTGACTTATCAGACTAAGCTTCTCTTACACTTTCTTTTATTTATATGCATTTATTGAGGGGGAATATCAGATAAATTGTTAACTGAGAAGACAATAGTCAATTGGTCTTCAACTAAACTGATTCAGTTTTCAACTGATCACTCAGTTGCTGACTTAACTGATCTTCTCCAGTAAGTTAACTGATTTATCGTTAAATATTCCATAATAAGTGACGTGACTGATTAGTACACATTTAATTAATGTCTTTCACTTAATAGTGTTTTGAAACGTGGACCCACATAGTCCGTTTATATTCTACACACGATTTCATCACACATATACACGTTTTTATTCAAATTTCCTTGGACTAACACATGTCCAATAATTTGAACAGTCGCATACATATGTACTTGTCCCCGCTCCATTTCAATTTTCCTTTACAAACATTTCAGAGCAAAAAGAATATACAGAGCTTTCTCTTTTTCGCAGATATTCAAATATTCAATAAATGGCAAGCAAGTACCAGCTTCATTCTCAATGCTATGGCGATTGATTTTGACTCAATCCTGTATTTTCCGACTGAGGAGATCAAGAACGTATTTGTTAAATTATAAGCTGCCGGTCTAAAGACCTTTCTGGGAATGTCTTCTCAAGACATCTATCCAAATGAGATCCAGGATCTCTATGCTAATGGATTCATATCTTCTGATGGGAACATCACTACTATTGTCAACATCCATATGCTGATAATCGATAAAGACTCATTCAGGAACCTATTTCAGCTGCCTACTGATGGGCTAGCTAATAGATCCGACGTGAAAACATCTGATGTTGAGGACATGCAAACTCAACTTTCAGCATATGGAAGGAAGATCAAAGTTTTAGATGCTTAGAAAGAGCTGAAGTATGAAATTCAATTATTGGCTGACATTGTGGCCAAAGGATTACTAGCCAAGTCATGATACTTCGCGCCTCTTACACTAGAAAAATTTCAAGTCATGACTGCCATCATGACTGGAGAAAGATTGCAGTGTAAAGAAATCATATTCTATCTTCTGAAGAATATGTTTCAGTCTACAAAACAATCCAAGGGATTTGCCGTGCAGCTAAGCCACTTGATAAAAAGCAATGGCTTGGTGGATGACTCCTCTGTAAGGTTATCCAAGTTTAAGATTTTTAACGCCAAAAGTGTTCAGTTTCCAGAACTAAAACTGGAAAGTTTATCAAAGTGAAAAAGGAAATTGGGACGTAGGAGGTTCCCAAATCAGTCAAGAAAGNGTTGGAATGGTGACCAGTGCAGCTACTGGTTTGGTATTTAACATCCTTGGCTTTTTGGAGATCTTGGGAGAAGGAGTCTTCTCAGAGTCAGTCTCACTGACAATCAATTTGGGCTTGATTGTCTTTTTGGCTTTCTTGACTGATTTGGGAACCTCCTACGTCCCAATTTCCTTTTTCACTTTGATAAACTTTCCAGTTTTAGTTCTGGAAACTGAACACTTTTGGCGTTAAAAATCTTAAACTTGGATAACCTTACAGAGGAGTCATCCACCAAGCCATTGCTTTTTATCAAGTGGCTTAGCTGCACGGCAAATCCCTTGGATTGTTTTGTAGACTGAAACNAAACTAGAGAAGAAGTCAGTTCTGAAGAAATTTATTGATATGGAAACTTTAGTTCTGAAGATGGTGAAAGCGGCTACAATTCGTCAAGCTTTGCAAAATAAGAAGTATTTCTTTGATCAAATTCGTGCAAAGAAGATAATTCAAATGATTGTTCAGCTAAGGCAAAATTATGATCCTACTAGTCCAACTGCCTTTAATGACAAATCAGTTCATGATCCATTTTTGTTACCAAAACAAGTTAACCGAACTCTAATTTTCAAGATTGGCTTGGAAAATTTTTTCTAAATTCGTAAAAATGACATACACATTAATGTAGTCTAACTGAACTGGCAAACCATGCATGATGATGGGACCATATTATGCAAGCTAAAGTGTAATATGCTCGCTTCTATATCAAATGAACTGTAAAGGCAGTTTCAAGAAAAGTATAATGATGTTGACATTCGAATGCACATGCAAGAGTTGCATGATGCATGAAACTCGTATAATGATGCAGACCATTTTCAAGGAGCTCATGAATACACACATGCAAGATAAGATCACGTCCTATGAGAATAGTGCACATATGGTTGGGCTTATTGAGAAGATGGTGGCACGAAATTGGTGATTCCTAACGAGTTTAATGATGACAACGTCTTGTTATTACTCACTTCCTCATTTGACGTGTTTATGTTGAACTTGAATTTGAATAAGATAGATGATAGTTTTGAAGAGTTGGTCAATATACTTAAGGTCTATGAGGCCACCATAAAACGAGAATTTTTTTTTTAGTGGACTTCTCGTCAGGGACGAGAAATAGCCCAAAATGTAAGAGAAATAAATGTTCTGCCCCTTACAAGAAAAACAAGCTCAATAAGATACAAGCTCCAAAGGATACTTAAAGGGCCCACAAAGCCCGATAAGTCAGAACATGTTCGTTTCACTATAAGAACTCTAGACATAAGAAAGTATCTGGGTCCAAAAATGTTTTGGAAATGATAAGTGAATGCCAAGTAAACATGTTATCAACAACAACGAACGAAAGAAAACAAGATAGCCAAATCAAGCACATTTGTGGCACGCTAAGTTATGACATATTTATCAAAGAAGAATGCATAAGCTAGTAGATGGGGGCAGGTTTGCCTCGTCAGACATAAATTCTCTAGAGACATGTGAGTTCTTTCTGAAAGGAAAGATGAACAAAGCCCATTTTCTAGAGAAAGTAGAACGTGCACATGATCTGTTGGATTTGATCTATACAGATGTGTGACCCGCTAAGTTTTAGCAAAAATATGGTCAATCTTATTTCATTACCTTTACTAATGACTATTTGATGTATGGTATGTGTATTTAATGAAATACAAGTTTGAAGCTTTTGAAAGTTTCAAAGATTTCAGAGCATAATTAGAATAACAATTAGGAAAGAACATTAAAACACTTCGATCAGATCGAGGTAGTGAATACTTCAGTACTGAGTTTCAAGACTATCTTTGGACTTCACCTGCTATACCCTGATTGAATGGTGTGTCAGAACGTCGTAATCGGACATTGATGGACATGACTCGATCTATGATGGGATTCACTGAATTGTCGCCATCCCTTTGGGGATTTGCGCTTGAAATAGCGGAAAATTGTTGAACCAAGTCCATACAAAGACAGTGAATAAAACTCCATATGAGATATGGATGGGAAAGCCACCTAAATATTCTTACTTAAGAATATGAGGATGTCCCACTTACGTGAAGCATGCAGTGATAGACAAATTGGATAGTAGAGCCAATTTGTGTTACTTTGTGGGATATCCAAATAATTTTGTTGGATATTACTTATATGATTCCAATGAAACAAAGATGTTTGTTTCAAAGAATGTCACATTCTTAAAGAAAGATCATAATATGATCTACTTAAATTTATGAAAATTTAGAAAATTAATTGAATGTTACACCAATAATAAGACAATCTTGATCACTATTTCAAAACAAATTCTGGTATTCATTGTCACCGGTAATTTTACAATTGCAAGTGTGAATTTACGTTTTTATTGGTCAAATTGACTCACTATTAGTTTATAATGAGTTATTATTAGATTAAAATTAGATAACATTAGTTTAAAATTGAATACTTCAAGTTATCTCACAGTAGGGACTACTTAAGTTTATTATAATTCAGAAAATTAATTCAGAATATTAAACCAATAATATGATACTCTTCCCTATTTCAAAATACCTTTTATGTTCATAATCACCAGCAATTGCACAATTGTACGTACGTGGGTATGAATTGAAATTTTCAGTTATCAAATTAAGTGTATGATAATTCAAAATTTCAATGAATTATTAGTACATTCTTCATTACTTCAAAATAACAATTTGTGTTCATAATCATCAGCACTTGCACAATTACGAGTATTATTTAATTATTTTACACTTAGTTTGTCAAATTAAGTTACTCTTCGACATTGAGAAAAATCAACCATACGACATATGTCCATGAATTCAAATCACCACTATGTCTAATGCAACATGCCATCTTTATTTTCTTCAAATTGTATCTCTCTCTCTTTCTTTCTTTCTTTCTTTCTTTTTTTATACTATAAATGCTACTCGTTATGCAATAAGGAGCAAGAGAGCGATCCGTCTCGTTTGAATTTTTAAAGGTGTGGGTTACAATTAACAGATGCAATTTTTTTTTTTTTATAGATTATTCCATGTCGTGATTTTTCTTTTGTGGCCGGTTTTAGGTTCTTTCGTTTCTTCTGGACGAATACGTGAAACCAGATGCAGTAATTTTGGTCAATAACAAGTTGGAAAATAAAAAGTATGTTTTTTCAAAATAATGAAGTAGGAGAATATGTTCTAAAATTATATTTTTTATTATGTTTATGATTTTTATTTTATTTTGCTAATCATGTATACCTCGTAGGTGTAAGATGTTTAAATGTTGATTAATATTTAAAATAGTTATTGTCTATATTTGTTGGTTATAATAATAATTGTTATTTTTAGATTATTTTTTACATGTTAATTAATTTTATATTCAAAATATATTTTTAAATAATATATTAATTAATAGGTTAAAAACAAAAAAAAATTCTAAAATTTAAAAAAGACATCGTTTTTAATCTTTTGCAAAAGCGTTGTCTTAAATTAAAAAGACAACGGATATGTGTAAAAAAAAAACGTTGTCGTTAGTAATGTTGTTAAAAGTCCGTTCAAAGAAAACAGATAAAAATCGTTGTCTTTTTTTGTCAAAGACAACGGTTTTTCAATAGATAAAAACCATAAAAACCTTTGTCTTTGACAGAAAAGACAACGGTTTTTATCTTTTTTTTTAGTGGACTTTTAACAACAGTGCTTATGACAACACTTTTTTCTCCACATAGACAACAAATAAAATATGTTCTCTTTTGGCATTTTTGTTGTAGTTATTACATCTATTTAAACAATATATTACACAGAGATAAACTAAAAAAAATTAAAATGATACAAAAATACAACAAATCAATGAAACAAAAAATATAACATCAACATTTATTTAATATATCCAAACTTACAAGTTCAAAAGCTAGCTCAAGAGGGGAGAATTATTCATATATGCAACTCTCAGATATTTATCCACACGATATAAGAAAACTAACAAAATCCATGAATCAAGTGAAAGAATCATTCTGTGATGCATGTTTAATTGTTGGAAATAAAAATAAGACAAATAATTTTACGCAGAAGATAAAAAAATGTGAGAGCAAAGTTGAGATATTTATGATATTTTTCCTAAGGAGTGAAGACTAAAAAAAATGAACATAAAGGAGCCCTTACTATAAAAAATTGATATGGCGACTGAATCATAATTGAAAATAGGATTTAGAGATTTATTTAGAGTTTCTTTGAGATAAAATTAGGGGTGTCAATTCGAGTGGGTTGGGTGGATCGTGTCGGGTTGATCAATAGTACTATTCAAAAATTGGTCAACCCAAACTCAATCCAAACCCGAGTCAACCCGAAAACTCTCAACCCGAACCTGAACTCGATCAACCCGTATAACCCGATCTAAAATTTTTTAAATAAAATTAAATAAAATTCAAAATGATAATAATAATTTAATTTAAACACATAATAACAAAATCTCATTCATATATATGATTTAAATTTGAAAGTCTAATTGTAGAAAAATAAAGTATATTTACTAAATCAAATAAACAATTTTTTAAAAAATAAAAAATATTCAAATTAAATATTAAATTATAAAAATTTATGATATATATATATATACAATAAATATTTTTTTTCAGACATACAATATATAAAAATATAGGTAATATTTATTAAATTTTTTTAAAAAAAAATTAAATTTTCGGGACAACCCCGGATCAACCCCGATCATTTTTTTCGGGTCAGCTATCGGTCCAACCCGATCTGACCCGAACCCGAAAACTCCAAACCCAAACTTGATTTTTTTCGAGTTGAACCGTGTCGGGTTGATGAGTAGTGTCTGATTTTGACATCTCTATATAAAACCTAAACTAATACAGAGAAAAATGTAATCGGTTTGTTCACGGGCCACAATTTTGGGCCTAGTTGAGCTACTCTTAATGGAAGCCCACAATATTTTTAAGTTGGACTGCTCAATAAAAGGCCGAATCCATATTGACCTCGAAGGGAGAACCGACAAGTGAGCACGCTATTCAGAAGGCAAGCTCGCCGCTCAATTCCTCACTGCGTCCGCCTGACGCCGCCGCCGTGGTGGTTTTCTAACTGTACTGAGGTAACTGAAACCTATCAACTCAAATATGACGTTTCATATTTTCACCCGACTTGCTCCAAGGAAGGCACTTCACTAAATATCAAATTTGAATGTTATGCTCTTTCTTTTTCTTTTTCTTTTTCCCCTTCTTTTACTGCTGCTAGTGTTTTCGGACAGGACAAAGAGACATAAATCAAGGAAAGATGAGGAAAAAAGTTGACGAACGTATCAGAACTTTGATAGAAAATGGAGTCAAGTCCCGCCATCGCTCCATGCTTGTCATAATTGGTGACAAGTCTCTTGACCAGGTATGCAAACGTATATATATGCTTATGAACACATATTCACGCATCTCTTATGTAGACATATTCATGCATTGCTTAGTAATAAATAATTTGATCATTGTTGGTGAAGGTGATTTGAAATTTATCATCAATTTTTTTTTTCCTTGAAACAGATATTGCATTTGCATCAGATGCTGAGCAAATCAGTGGTTAAGTCGAGACCGAGTGTTTTGTGGTGCTACAAGGACAAGCTCGAGCTCAGCAGGTTCTCTAATTTCCTTTCCTCTTTTTTTTTTTTTTCAAGTATTAGCAATATGAAAATTAGAATTTATGCATTTGAAATTCAACTTATGTCTTTATGATATATGATTGAACTTTTAATTTCATTCAGTTACGATTTTACTCAAACGTCACTTAGCGAGGAAGTTTACATTGTTGATGATGTCAACTTTCTACGTATCACACAGTTACTAAGTTGCATACTTCCATCCATTTTGTGTAGATTAGTGGATATGGAAAGGAGAATATTTTTTTCCATAAAGAATCATAAAAATTATAATCCCATTGCTCTATTTTACTTAAAGCCTCTCCATATATTTCATGATGTTATCTTTTATTATTTTTTATTTTGCACAATTCTGAATCTTTGATAGTCTATTGTTTTACTGAGAAGAGAAATTTGATTCAATACTATATGATATTTGGCACTGTAGTAACAAAAAAAAGCGAGTCAAGCAGACAAAGAAGTTAGTGCAAAGGGGGCAGCTGGATCCTGAGAAAGTTGATCCTTTCGTGCTTTTTCTTGAAACTGGAGAAATAACCTTTTGCTTGTACAGAGATTCTGAGAGAATTCTGGGGAACACTTTTGGCATGTGTATATTGCAGGTAAAACATGAATTTTTTTATTGCCTAATACTTGTCAGTTTTACAACAATTGCTATGAGCATTGATTCTCCATTCTGGAGTATTTACTTCTCACTCTTTATGTTCTTAAGGATTTTGAAGCTTTGACACCAAATCTTCTAGCAAGGACTATTGAAACTGTTGAAGGTGGTGGATTGATAGTATTGTTGCTGCGCTCTCTTTCGTCACTCACTAGTTTGTACACTATGGTTATGGTAATGCCAACTCACTTTCCAATTATATCATATGATAATTTCAATAGGAGTATAATTCTAAATTCTGATGATACAAATTTTGCTTTGAAGTGTAGATGAGATGATTTTTTTCCATTTAATCTTGTCTTTTGTGCTCATTGGGCTTTATTGTCTCAGGATGTTCACGAGAGATTTCGTACAGAATCTCATAATCAGGCTGCTGGGCGCTTTAATGAACGTTTCTTGCTTTCAGTTGCTTCGTGCAAAGCTTGTGTTGTCATGGATGATGAACTCAACATTCTACCAGTTTCTTCGCATATGAAAATAATTGCCCCAGTTATAGTTAGAGAGGTGAGCTTTATTTCTAGGGTAGTCTTGAGTTCTACCTGGTGGAGTAGTATTACACCATGTTTATCACTTACAATGGAGCTAATCAGCATCTCTCAGGTTTTCCAATTTCAAAATACATTATTTTTAGTATGTAGAATACTGGAGGGAGAACTACTGTTTGTAGATAATGTATACACTTGAAGTACGTTCCACACTTGCTGCAAATCTTTCCTGAGCTACGGGGCTTCTGCTTAGTGGATTATATTTTTTTCATTATTAGTAAACCAAAATATGTCTGGGACAATGCTTTATGTATGATTGGCTATTTTCTGTTGACTTTGCAAGGATTCGGAGGGGCTTTCAGAAGCTGAAAGAGAATTGAAGAATTTGAAGGAAGAGCTCAATGATGATTTCCCTGTGGGTCCTCTGATTAGAAAATGCTGCACATTGGATCAGGTAAAGGTTTCTTGCTTGGTAGAACGAACTATTATTTTTTCATGTTCTGATTGTTATGAACTCTGCTTGTTTGCTTAGGGAAGAGCTGTAATTACCTTCCTTGATGCAATTTTGGACAAGAGCCTTCGAAGAACAGTAGCTTTGCTTGCTGCTCGTGGGCGTGGGAAGTCCGCTGCTCTTGGTCTGGCAATTGCTGGAGCAGTTGCTACTGGGTAATGCAGGACATTGTCGTTTGCATGCTTTAACCTATTCATCTATTCCGGTAGCTTTTCTGCTCGCTAATTAAATAATTTCCATCATAGGTATTCAAATATTTATGTAACTGCACCAAGCCCAGAGAACGTGAAAACATTATTTGAGTTTATTTGCAAAGGATTTGATTTACTCGATTACAAGGTATGGTGTGTACCTCTTCTTGTACGAGGCAAGTGAAAACAAATCTGTGTTTTTCTTTTTGATAACGCGGTTATGCGACACAATTTCCTTGTTGCGATCGACTATTTCCTGGTTATTTTTTACGCACTGGAAATTTTCCCATTAGCTTTTTTGATTCATGCCATTATTTTCTATTAAAGCTTAGTCTCTTTATGCATGCTTTTCATGCATTCATATTAAAAATTTGTGTCAAGTGCAGAAAAATAAGTGAACAACAGAATAAAGGAAGAAGAACAATTCCTCTTATTTTTTTGTATATTGAGGTTCACCGTTTAATAAAATTTAAATCGGTAAAAAACCATAAAATCTTTCCCCACTAAATCTGTAAAATATATTCTAGCTTACTTATTCTAATTAAATAAAGTCTTAATATTAAATGATATTGTCAAAATTTTTGACACTCCCCCTCAAGTTGGTGCGAAGATATCCATCATGCCCAACTTGCTACTTGTTCTTCCAAGGCTTGCCTTGATAGGCCCTTGGTTAAGACGTCTGCTACTTGCAATGCTCTAGGAACAAATGGAGGGCAGATTACCCCTTCTTTAAGCTTCTCTTTTATGAAATGTTTGTTGATTTCAATGTGCTTGGTTCTGTCATGTAGAACAGGATTGTGACAATACTAATCGCTGCTTTGTTATCAAATATAGCTTCGTAGGAAAGTTCATTCTCTTGTTTAGATGCTCCATAACATTTTTTAGGCACAACACTTCACACAGTCCTTGAGCCATAGACCTAAATTCAGCCTCTGCATTGCTTCTGATGGCAACACTTTGTTCTTTTACTTCTCCAAGTTACCAAGTTGCCCTATACGAATGTGCAGTAACAAGAAGTGGATCGCCCATCAGTGGCTGATCCAGCCTAGTATGCATCAGTGTAAACTTCTATCTCTTTCTTCTCACTCTTTTCAAAGAGAAGTCATTTTCCCGGAGTTCCTGTGAGATATCTCAAGATTCGATAAACTGCCTCAAGATGTTATGTACATGGTGAGTGCATAAATTGACTAACCAAGCTTACTGCGAAGGCAATGTCAGGTCGTGTGTGAGATAGGTATATCAGTTTTCCATCTAGTCTTTGTTATCTCCCAGTATCTACTTGAACGCCATCGTTGATGTCTCCTAGCTTAGCATTTGCCTCCATAGGAGTATCTTATGGGCCACAACCACTCATCCCGGTTTTCGTTAGGTGATCCAGGACATACTTCCTTTGGGACACCGTGATTCCTTTCTTGGACCTTGCCACCTCCATCCCAATAAAGTATTTCAATTGTCCCAAATATTTCATCTCAAATTCAGTTGCCAAGCTTTTCTTCAGTTTGTTCACTTCTTCTATGTAATCTCCTGTCACAATTGTATCATCAACATAAACAATTAGTATAGAAATCTTGTTTGTGTTATGATATTCTGGTGAAAAGAGTTTGATCAGATTGTCCTTGACTGTAGCCCTGGCCGGGCTGAAAGCGGAGGTTGTGCCAGCATCAGCACTGACCATAGCTGTCTTGGAATTCATGACTGATCTCCGGTTTCTGATACCATGCAGAAAAATGAGGGAACGGAATAAAGAAGGAAAAACAATTCCTCTATTTTTTTGTATATTGAGGTTCACCGTTTGATACAATTTATATATGTAAAAAATCATAAAATCGTATCCCACTAAATCTGTAAAATGTATTCTATCTGACCAAACTTATTCTAATCAAATAAACTCCTGGTATTAAAAGATCTTGCCAAGATTATTGACACTAAGGACTTTTGTGTTATTGAATTTTCAACCGTATTTAGAGATTTTGTGTGATAAGTCGTGTTTTTTAGTATTGAGAGTAGTGTTTTTTTAGTATTGAGTGTTGTAAGAATATTTTAAATCAAATATAATCTTATAGAGTTTTCTCTTATTATTGTAAGTTGCAGAACAATATTTATTATTGGGCTGAAACATATAGTTCCTCATTTGTAGGAGCACTTAGATTATGATGTGGTGAAAAGTGCAAATCCTGATTTTAAGAAAGCCACTGTGCGAATCAATATCTACAAACAACACAGACAGACAATTCAGGTTAGTAGATTTTGTAGTGGTTTTCTACTTTTCTTCTTTACGGACAACGATATTAAGTATTAACCATACTTCAAGGACTTTTCTCACAAACTTTTTTTTGCTGCAGTTATTTTGCTATGCGGGTTTTTTCTGGGCGATATAATGTTATTCTCAGGATTTCATTTCTATTGTGTGTGACTAAGAAAATTTACGGTCATTCATGGTCAGTAATAACTAATAAACATCAAACGCCCTCTAGCTTTAAGCCTTCCTCAATTTTTTCTGTGACATTTAGTTTTTTCATGGGGACAATGGAAGGGGTAGATTGTTAAAGGACTTTGAGCTGAGAAGAAGTGTGAGTGTGGAGTTTTTTATGCCTTTGGGCTTTATGGAAGAGGAAAAAGAGAGGAGTGATATAGGATTTTTTGTCATTAACCAACTCTTCATTTATCGAGGAATACTAGGTGTAAGAGTAAGATCTCTCCATTGGCTGAATAAAGTACTTCACATGGAGGGAATAAGAAAAACTTTTTGCTCTTTTGTTGCCTACTCAAAAAAGAACATGAAAGATGCTTTAAAGTGGATTAGATTATTGGTTAGAGGTTCTTTGAGGCTATTCTTTGTAGAAAATAATTGAAATGAAATGATAGGTTAAGAATGACATTTTGTATACTTTTGAGTGAAGAAAATTGGAAAAATAAGTTGCATCCCGATGTTTGTGCAGTATATACAACCACATGAACATGAGAAGCTCTCCCAAGTTGAATTGTTGGTGGTTGATGAAGCAGCAGCTATCCCATTGCCAGTTGTGAAGTCCTTGCTTGGTCCATATCTTGTATTTCTTTCATCTACTGTCAATGGGTAAAAGATGCTCTTTTGTAGGTTCTGTTAATAGTTAATACTCTATAAAATGAATGCCCTCAGTGATTGAAATTGTAGATTTCTTGAAAGAATCATTAGTTTCATAACTAAATGCTGCCACTTGTTGATGTTTTCTTCCGATTTCCTTCTTTTTAAGTTATGAAGGTACAGGACGGTCGTTATCTCTAAAACTTCTTCAGCAACTGGAGGAACGTAGTCAGATGTCAAATAAGAGCACGGAGTCTGGTATCTCAGGTGTTTTAAGTTCTCATTTTCTTTCCTAGCATAAAAGAGATACTTGCATTTGGAGTTTTACTGGTCGTAGTTATTTATTTTGTGTCATATGATGTTCTTTCTTTTAAATACTGACTAATGATGGTAAACATGCATGTACAAATTTATACGAGTTGTAGTTAGAAAGAAGTTTAAAGCATTGATGGAATATGAAACAATTTTACTGCCTGGCATATTTTGACCCATTAACTTAAGTTTCTGGCTTTGTAAACATAAATAAACCATATGGTTTACATTTTTGCTAACTCTTACATGCATCAAAGCGATTGGATTACCTCACTATAACCCAACTTTACTAAAGATATGAATGCTTGTGTCATATGATGTTCTTTCTTTTAAATACTGACTAATGATGGTAAACATGCATGTACAAATTTATACGAGTTGTAGTTAGAAAGAAGTTTAAAGCATTGATGGAATATGAAACAATTTTACTGCCTGGCATATTTTGACCCATTAACTTAAGTTGCTGGCTTTGTAAACATAACTAAACCATATAGTTTACATTTTTGCTAACTCTTACATGCATCAAAGCGATTGGATTACCTCACTATAACCCAACTTTACTCAAGATTTGAATGCATTGTGGTAAGTTGTCTGTAAAAGAAAAGTAATCCTTGGGAATATGCCCTTTTTGAGATTGAGAAATATTTGGAACCGAAAGTTTCACATGTATCAAATTCCTCTCTCATAACATAGCACTTTGTTTATCAAGTGTTGTTCGTCAATTGTCATCCGAACGGAAGTAATAACATTCCTATATGGTGTATATAAACCCGCTCAATTCTACTCAACATCGGATAATAAGAAAAACTGCAAGTCTGCATCTTGCATGTGATACATGCTCATAGATATGTGCATATGAAATTTTTTGCATCATAAAGGTTGAATTCTCAGCTTTAAGTCAAATATGGTGCTAGCATGTGGAATAAAATTCCATACTTTAATCCCAGAACCTAGTGCTTAAGTCCCATGCTAAAGTCAAATCTGTCAGTGCATGTGAAAGAACTTGTGTCACTTCTAGATAAATAAGGTCAATGTAGAGGCTTATATGTGAATGTGTACTTTTTGTGTTATTGGGTATGATATAGAAACATGGGATAAATAGTAAATCTGAGCATGAGGATGACCATGTTAACAGTTTTTTATGAGTATGTAAAAATAATGTAAATATTAATACACAAAGTGATACCTCGATGATGTTTTTCAGAGGCATCTTCGTACTCAACTATTCTTTCTCTGATCTCCCCTCCCCTCCCCTCTTCTTATTTCTTTTTTCTGCTGGTCTTGTTTAAAGTAAGTGGGGTGCAGGCCAATATTACAATGCAGCCTTTTGTTAATTGTTACTTTAAGTTTATAGTTATTTAAAGTTTGTTTATTTGCATATACATTTCTTTCTTTAGACAGGGAATGCTTGCATTTTGTAGTACTCTGATTTTCAGCTTGAGGAATATGAGATAGTTGTGTCTGAGTACTAAAGTCTGCATCTGAGACTTGAGTTTTGGTCTTTATATATATATGTGTGTGTGTGTGTGTGTGTGTGTGTGTGTATAGAGTTTCGGTGCCTGTTTAGCCTTTGAAGTAAATTACTTTCCTGCTTTGGTTATTTTTAATCCAAATAACTCTGGAAGGCAGCTTGTGGCGCTATTCTCTACTTTTTTAACAAATGTTACCTTATTGACTTCCAGAAATATACAATCAAACCAGCTTCATCACTGTTCTCAGCTTTGTTGGTTTTCTTCATTGGATAGATTCTAGAATGCTGTAACAATATTAGTTTTTATATATCCATTCCAACATTTTATCCTTTCTATGTTGAGGAGCCTTGGTGATATATTTATTTTATGAATTTTTGTTGTAAGGTTTTTGCTTGGTGAATTTGCTAAAGTTCCAGTAACTTCATCATCAGGTCGGCTTTTCAAAAAGATTGAATTGAGCGAATCTATCAGATATGCTTCCAGTGATCCAATTGAATCATGGCTTCATGGTTTACTATGTCTTGATGCGACAAAATCCATCCCTAATATTAACAGGTTGCCATTTTAATTTAGATATTTTATCTGAAAGAGATACTAAACATTAGATCTCCACTGAGGTCTCTTCTTTCTTCATCAGGCTACCCCCACCTGGCGAATGCGATCTCTACTATGTCAATCGAGATACATTGTTCTCCTATCATAAGGACAGTGAATTATTTTTGCAGGTGCTTATATTTAAACATGATGATCCTAAGTCCTAACGAGTTCCTTTTTTATGTATTTATCTATCTGGCGATTAAGTTCATTTTATGACAATTTATGCAGCGAATGATGGCTCTGTATGTTGCTTCACACTACAAAAATTCTCCCAATGATTTGCAATTGATGGCTGATGCTCCTGCACACCACTTGTTTGTGCTACTTGGTAATTTCTTTTTGTATTACCTACTTGCTTCCAGCTGTATATTTACTGATCATATTTGCAGGTCCCGTTGATGAGTCCCAAAACCATCTTCCTGATATTCTGTGTGTCATCCAGGTTTGAATTCCTTCACATGCTACAACCTTAAAAAATGTGTTTCATGCCCTTTAGGTTCTAGATGCTCTTATTTAAATATGAAGTTTTTTTTATTAAGAAATGTTGCAAGCATGATATGGTCATGTTTTGTGAATGTTATAGCATTAGTTGTCCTCTATTGCTAATTATTTTCATGGTTCCATTGATTCTGTCGTCTTTGGTGACTATATGGTATGCTGTTTCATTCTTCTTCCCAAAATAGACTTCTTCTGTGCTTCTTCAAGTTTTTGTGATGGTTTATAGAATTCTAGCAGAAGGACAGGTTTGGAACCTGGCTTTTGTTTGATCCCAGTCTTTGGCCTGATTGTTGCAATTTGATTATCAAAATGCATTCTTTTCTTGATTCTGAAAATTCTGTTCGTTGCACTCTATCCACTAGTCATCTTCTTTTATATATAGCGCATCACTATTCATCGAGTAATAATAATCCTAAGATTCAGTTTTTCATTTTTGAAATCATACATAGATGATTAAAAACACCTGGTAACGGCACAAATAGATCTACTTTTTATAAAACAATAATGGTCTTGTTTATGCCGGTGGTAAAGTATGTGCTTGTTAATAAAATCTGTAGGTCTGCCTTGAGGGACAAATTTCTCGTAAATCTGCGGTTAAAAGCTTAAGTGAGGGTCGTCAGCCCTTTGGAGATCAAATTCCTTGGAAATTTTGTGAGCAGTTTCGGAACACAGATTTTCCCAGTCTTTCAGGCGCTCGTATTGTACGCATTGCCACACATCCAAGTGCAATGAGGGTAACACTAGAGCAATCCGATACATATGAAGTAATTTTGTACCCTCTTCATCAATAACATATTTCAATTATTGCAGCTTGGATACGGCTCTGCAGCTGTTGAACTTCTAGTTAGGTATGTTCATATTCTTCTAAAGCTATTATTCTACCCATTTAGGTCTTTATAATTACTTTGTACTGGATGCATATCTTTTTAAGTTGTGTAGTCCACAATGAATCTGCATGCATGTTATTAAAAGTATTCACTTACTGCCACTCATTTTTTAATGATAAAGATTCTTGAGCCCCTAAGAAAGAATATTAATTCATCATACTGGTGTTCTTTCATTTTCTATTTGGTTGATTGCTTTGTTTGGTTTCTTTGACGAAGATTGAAGTTCTGGGTTGTCTGTGTAGGTGGGGGTTGTGTTTTGCATTTTCATGTACAGTGATTTAGGAGAATATGCAGTTTGTGACAGCCAACAGCTCGTAATGAAATCAATATAAATAGAACGTCTAAAATGTTCTGTTGAGTCCTCTAGGTTTTGTGAAGTCTAAATAAATTTGTTCGCTTTCTAGTTTATCTCCTGCAATTATCGACTGGCCACAACAAAATTTCCTGAAACCGATGTTATGATGGCATATAATTATGTCATGGCTCTGTCCTCTCTGGTCAATATATCTGCATAGGAACCTCCAAACTGCTGATGCAGCTACTTTAAACTTACCTCTAGTGTTTTTTCTTTTTCTAAATAGCAACAACTGAGGTAAAATTTCCATGCATGATTTGCTGATTTATGCCAGTGTAGAAATGAGGCACCTTTATGGTGATGTTAGCCATCTTGGTAATTATAATGTTTGAGGGTTATTATTTGTAGCTTTGAACACGCCAAACTACCTATATGTTTCAAAGAAAACAGAAGGATATTGGTTTTTGTTGATTTTAATTTTTCTTCTTGCCTTTTATTTTACAAAATTTTATATCGAAATTAAGTGCAAGGATTACCCCTCACGCAAACATTGAAGAATGAGCTGCCAATTGTCTGTAATGATTAAATTACCTTGATATTGGATGCAAGGATTACATATTTACTGCTTATAGGTATTTTGAGGGCCAGTTGACTCCAATATCTGAGTTAGAAGTTGACGAACACACAGAGAATTCCCCAGTCAGAGTCATTGATGCTGCAAAGAAGGTCTCTTTCACAGTTCTCATTCGTTGCCTGGGCCTTTTTTTTTATGTACTTATTTGACCTTGAATTCTTTTTCTTTTTTTTTTTCTGTTGAGGATATTGTACATTTGATCATTTGTGTCTTTGCGGGATTGTGATTGTTTTGCTGTTTTGCTATAGTAGTAGGCCTCTTGTTTTTTCAACGTGATACCAAAGACGAGGATAAATTACTGTCTCCACGCTCTTATTACTGAGATGATATTGTTTAGTCGACACAACAAATTTCTAATGAGGGATAGAGAGAAGCATGAGAATTGCAACTCAAGTACTGCAGAAAGTGTTGAATTATATCAACGCCTTCTGTGTAATATAAAGTGGTGCTGTTCACTCAGTCTCGTTGAATTTATGGCTGGAATATTGCTTTTATCGTCTTTGTTGAAATTTATACAAGTCATATTGACTGCAGGCCTCGTTGCTGGAAGAAAATATAAACCCAAGAACTGACCTTCCTCCACTGCTCGTACCTCTCCGTGAACGACGGCCAGAAAAGCTCCATTATCTTGGTGTCTCTTTTGGGCTTACTCTGGACCTTTTTCGCTTTTGGAGGAAACATAATTTTGCTCCGTTCTACATTAGCCCAGTTCCGGTAAGACGGTAACTTCTCTATAATGGACCAACTCTCGATTTTTGTTTTGTTATTACTACTTTCTGAATGTTCTAAGAGACTAGCGTGTTCTCTGACACTTCTTCAACAGAGTAATGTGACCGGTGAACACTCTTGCATGGTTCTGAAACCATTAAACAATGATGACATTGAAACCAGTGGATCTGATACTTTGGGCTTTTTCAGTCCATTTTCTGAAGGTTTACTCTGTTGCTTTTCTGAAGACCCTTTTATTTCAAAATAGGGGTCAATTTGTTTGGACCGAAATAATGATAATTTTTAATTGTTCTCAGAATTCAGGAAGGACTTCACTAAATTGTTGGCTCGTACATTTTTTCGAATGGAATACAAGCTTGCCATGAGGTATGGTTCTGGTTTTCTTCTAAATCGTAATTCAGTATTCTAACACTGCTGGATTATTTGCCAGTATCTTGGACCCGAAGATAAACTTCTCAGAGGTGGATTTGTCCTCTTCCAGTGGATTTTTAAATTCAATTAGTGGAATCCTATCACCCCTTGCTATGGAACGACTGGAAGCATACACTAATAATCTTGTAGACTATCGCATGGTAGGATCTTTTTTAAATGATTGAAGGAGTCTGGTATTTGTATTGTGGAAATTTTATTTATGTGATTGTATTTTTCCAATGGCTTCTCTTAGAACCTTTCTTGATTATCTTATGAATAATTAATAATAAAAATGTATACAGCATACTGTGTTTTGACTTTCACATTGAATTCTATAACAATTTTCACATGGTCGCTTCAAGAAAAAGGTTTACAAATGTGCTTTTGCTTTTATGAAATTTTATTATCTTGTATCAAGGAGTTAATCTCTGTCTTTCAATCATCAAAATCAGTTGTTTTTCTTAGTTTTTTCCATGATGGAATCTTTTTGCACCTTTTATATTTTCAGAGTTGATCACAGTTTTCAATTAACACTTTATTCTCTGGGTGAATATTTGAATATAAAACCGACTATTAGCTGTTAATATTTTATGTGGTTTCCCTTCACTTAGGAGTCTGTGTCCCTATATAATGTCGTTGCCTTCTGAGTTGCTAGTGTCATTTGCCTATTCTGATGCATATCACAGACTGCAGCATTTGTAGACGATCTTGCCCGTGCTTACTTCTGCCGGAAGATACCAACCACTTTGTCATATGCCCAGGCTTCTGTTTTGCTCTGCATCGGGTTGCAGGGAAAAGATATTTCCTGCATTGAGGTATACTTATCATTTCTCAAATTTTTTTTTTATCGCAAATGGGGTGGAGGTGGTAAGTCTCGAACTCGAGACATCTCAATATTTGAGACACAACATGCCACTTCAGCCGAAGGCTAGAGGCTTACTCAATATGTTTTTTGAATGCTTATATTTCCCCTAGCATCCCCACGGTTTTATTAGTGCCAAAAGATATGTTGATGTAGGCGGAACATCCGGTTCTAAAGCATGTAGTTGACATGAAGCTCTGTGGTTCAGCAACATTTTGACCTCCAAAATTTTTTAATCTTGGAGAGATGATGATCTGATTACCGTTTTTTTTTACTCATTTTGGTTTATAGGCAGAGATGAACTTAGAGAGGCAGCAAATAATGTCGTTGTACATGAAAGTAATGAAGAAGTTTTACAAATTCTTGCGTGATTTGGCATCGAACGAGATTCATTCTAGTTTTCCTCACTTGAGAGATGTAAGTTTTCTACTAAACTACTGTTTGCAAGAAAGAACTTTCGTTGTTGCTGATGCGTGTTAGTTTTCAGATTGCCATGGAACCTCATCCAGTTTCCTTGGAAGAAGAACTCAATGCTGCAGCGAAACAAGTTGAGGTTTGTGGACCTTGTTGCGATTCTTCTATTTGCTTCTTTTTTTTTTCACATTTATGTTGTGGTCTTACCTCTTACTGTATCCAGCATGAGATGAGAGCAAAGGCGGATGATATGCTGAACCCTGACCATCTACAATGGTACGCGATTGTAGACAAAGAAGTTGATTTCGAGAATGCGTTGCAAAATGGCGGTGGAAAGGCTCTGTCTGGTGGTCTTTTTAGTGTAAAATCAAGTAAAAGTAAGATTGAGAAGCTGAATGAGAGGAAAGGAAACAAGCAAGAAAAAGGAGGGTCCAAAACGAACAAGAAGAGAAAATCAAATTGACACAACATTCACATTTTATTGCGTGATTATTTTATGTCAATCATGGCAATACTGCCCCTGTTCTTGTTGCTTCAAAGGTATAATTTTATATAAACAGATCAACATCAGCGTGCATTTGATTCCCATCGACAGCCATCACCATTGACATTCAACATCCTGCAGTTCCTTGTCCCGCCCATGTTGAAAGGTTTTGGCAACTTGGTTAATATATGTTATATATCATATCTATATTTCTTCACTATGTTATACCCAGAAAGAGTACCATACGATAATCATCTTGGTTTTGAAAATCACTTATTAAATATGTCATATATTAAATAATTAAAAATAATCATTTAATAAAATCATTTTCTTTTGCCGTCCTTGATCTCCATTCTTTGGTCGTGTCTCGAATAATCTTTAAAACACATTTTCATGCATTGTAATAGAAAATCATATGTTACATGTAAGCATGTTTTCCACATTTAATCATCGCGAATAAAATAATTTAATTAGATATTTTTCATTTTTTTTAGATTTGCATGCAGTTGGATTATGTTATCGCATTTTTTATCTTACAATTCCTCCCTCTTTTAAATGAAATTTGGTCCTCGAAATTAAGAGTCACCGAATAATTCCGGGTAGCGACTCTTCATGTCAGTCTCAGTTTCCTCCTCCGAATGATTTTGTCACTTGACTTTGACCATATGAATGACCTTATTCCGGAGCCTTCTTTTTTGCCTATCCTGAAACTGCGTAAGCCTTTCCTCGTATTACATATTCAGAGTCAACTGCAGAGGTTCATAATTCAGCACATATGAAGGATTCGACATGTACTTTCGTAGCATCGAGATATGGAACACATTAATACTCCAGCCAACATCGGTGGCAACGTCACTCTATAAGCTAATGTTCCAATCCTTGCCAGAACCTCAAACGGTCATATGAACCTCGGACTGAGTTTGTCTTTCTTACCAAATCTCATAACACCCTTCGTAGGTGCTACTTTCACAAACACGTGGTCACATACTGCAAACTCTAACTCCTTTGCCGCTTATCATCATAGCTTTTCTGGCAGCTCTAAGCAGTTTTCATCTTATCTCAGATTTTGACTACTAGCTTTGCTGTTTGCTTGATCAAGTTCGGGCCTAACTCTCCTCTTTCACCAACATCGTCTCAATGTATCAGTGATCTACATTTCCTCCCACAAAGTACCTCATAAGGAGCCATACCTATAGACTATTGATAGCTATTATTATAGGTGAACTCCACTAGAGGTAACTTCGGTTCTCAGCTGCCCTGGAAGTCGATCATATAAGCTCGGAGTAGATCCTCCAAAATTTGAATCACCCTTTCGAACTAACCATCGATCTGAGGATGAAACGTTGTGCTGAAAAACAGCTTCGTCCCCATAGCTGAATGCAGACTCTTCCAGAAGGACGATGTCAACCTCGGATTTCTGTCCAAAACAATAGACACTGTAATTCTTTTGATAAGTACAAGAATTGCACTTAATTTATATGAGAATCCATTTGAATTATGTTAGTTTCGGACAAAATTATGCTTGGTATTTGTTGTTTTTGTGTCCTGCAGGAGATAAACGACTATTGGTTGATTGATGGCGATTAGGAGCATTTTTGGATGTTGAACTACTGATGAACTTGAGCCGCAACACCAAGGAATAGCGCCGCAGCGCTAGGATGGCCGAAGCTTAAGCACCTAGGTGCTGTAAACTAGCGCCACGACACCTGGATCACCGAGCAATAAGCGCCTAGGCGCTACACCGTCAACGTCGCGGCGCTAACTCTCGAACCAACGGGCGCATAGGCGCTGGCGCTAGTACGGACTTGAATCAACAAATGAGCTTCAACTCACGGGCCTGGATTAAATATAAAAAGGGAAATAGGGTTTCTAACGAAGGGCAGCCATTTTTGCAGAGAAAAAACGTGAGAGACGAGAGCACACGCTTGGAGACGATCTGGAGCGCAAGGATTGATCGCAACGACGAATCTGGGGACAAAGACACCACTTCTGATTTGCTATTTAATCTTTAGCTTTTTTTTATTTCTTGTGTTGAGATGTCTAAACCTTCAAACATGCTTTGTTTTTGTTTAGATTTCATCATGAACTAACTTTTCCATTCTAGAGGATGACGTAGTTTTTTGACACGATAATTTTGACTCAGTTGTTTATATGATTGAATTCTCTTTTGGTCTAATTGTGTTTTCTAGTTCTTATTGCTTTCAATTAACTGGCAATAAATTGTTTGTTATCTTATTAATTCTACAACTCAGGAGAGGGACTAGAATTATGGATCATTAGTGACACATCGTTAAAAGTTTGTATTGTTCGGAAGGCGTATAACTTTACCGAGGCCTAGGTAAGATCATCGTTTTCATATATCATTTGAACTTAGATTCTTATCAGGAATGTTTGAATCGAAGTCTGAATGATACACTTTATTCGTCACTTGGGAAAGGGATAATAAAATAATTAAGTGTTCTTGGCCATTAAACGACTGTAATTCATGAATATAAAGGCGACCGAGAATAGTTATCGTGGAAACTAAGTGAAATCACTCCTCTAGATATTTTATCTCATTGATATTTTCTCAATTCGGTGATTAGATTAATATATATTTTCAATTAAATCATTTTCAATAAACCAAACATTTTATTGATTATTCTAGATAAAGTCGTAACTATTTTAATTACAGGTACTGATATACTTTTATTTATACACTTCTCGTAGGAACGATACTTTACTATTTTATATTAAAACTTGACAACCGTACGCTTGCGAGCAGAAAATATGCAACAAGTTTTTGACGCCATTGTCGAAGAGTGTCAAATTTAAATTTATATCAGTATTGTCACCAATTAATCTAGATTTTAATTTAGATTTGTTTTTATTTTAGTTTATAATCACTGATTTTTTCATTTTCTCTATTTGACAATGCATGCGAAGATCTCAAAGTATTGACTTGCTTATGTTTGATCCTGATATCGAAAGAACTACACGGAGATTAAGAAAATCGAGAAGAGAAGAGATCCAAGCAATGACTGAAAATAGAGAGGAAGCTAGACGTAACAAGCAAGAAGCTATGCCTATCAGAGATTACTTCAGACTAGTGATCAATGCACATTATTCTGGCATTTGCTCGGGTGACTATAAATGCAAAAAATTTCAAGCTGAAGCCTGTGCTGATAAATATGGTTTAGCAGAACCAATTTGCGGGAACTGCCACTTCAGATCCTCACGTTCATTTGAGAACTTTCCTGGAGATCACAGATACGTAAAGATTAATAATGTACCTGATGATATTATTATACTGCGTTTGTTTCCATTTTCTCTCAGGGACCAGGCAAGAGGCTCCAGTCGCTTCCCTTGGGGAGTATCACGACATGGCATGAGTTGGCGATGAAGTTCCTTGCTAAGTATTTTTCCCCTGCGAAGTCTGCACAGTTGAATATTGAGATCAATACTTTTAGGCAGACTGACTTTGAGCAGTTGTATGAGGTGTGGGAACGGTATATGGAGTTGTTGAGGAAGTGCCCGAACCATGGTTTTGAAGACTAGGTGTAGATTGAATTATTCTACAATGATCTGAATGGGCAGACATGAGGAACTGTTGATGCAGCGGCTGGTGGCACGATCTTTGCCAAATTGCCTGATCAAGCGTATGATTTGCTTGAACAGATGACTACTAATAGCTACCAGTGGCCGTCTGAGAGGTCAGGAGTAAAGAGGACAGCTGGAGTTTATGATGTGGATCTTATTACATCACTCACTACCCAAGTATCAACATTGGCTACGCAGATTGCAGCTATTAATAGGGTGACCACATTAGAGGGTGAAGGTGCACCGGTTGTTGTTGAAGAATCACATCTTCATTAAAAAGCTCAGTACATCAACAACAAGAATTTTGATAGCTATGGAGGATATCGAGGTAACCCTCACCCTAATACTTATCATCCTGGTCTAAGAAACCTTGAGAATTTTTCATATGCGAATAATAAGAATGTGTTGAATCTTCTACATGTGTTCAATACATCAAATGGGGAAGGGAAGTCATCAGTTGAGGATTTAGTTGGGACATTTGTTGTTGAATCTGGTAAGAGGATGGCTATGACTAATTCTAGGCTTGATAACCTAGAGACACACATGGCGAATATTGGTGGTTCATTGAAAATCCTTGAGTCTCAAGTTGGGCAGATAACGAGACAACTCACGTCTCAACCGTCAGGCGCAGTACCAAAGACTGCAGACCCAAATATGAGAAAAGTGAACGCCATTTTCATACAACATGAGGAGATTGGAATGGTAGATGGAGAAGCGAAAAAAATTGATCCTGCAACCATTCGGGAAGAAGAGTCAACAATAAGCAAAGGAATCCGAGGTAAAAAAAAGGTAAAAGTTACGATTTGGATTAGTGCGTTGATATTTATTTACTTCCCTACCCCCATAGATTTATACAGCTGAATGCTGAGTTTCAAAAGAAAAAAGGCCTTGAAGACCTCAAGAACCTACACACTAACATTCAGTCTGCAGATCGGGAGGAAGTGACACTTACCGAAGGAGGTGATGAGGGGATACAAAGAAATTTTCCACAAAAGCTGCAAGACCCCGGGGAATTCGTTATACCATGTGCAATAGGGGGACAAATAGTGGGAAAAGCTATTTGTGATTCAGGAGCGTCGCGAGAGTGGATGTAATTCCAAGTTCTCTTTACGTGAAACGTCCTCTACTTTTTAACTTTAAAATTCTACTAATTTTTTTTTCTTTTTGATATCCAAAAATTCGAAAACCAACAATTTAGAATAACTTAACATCTCAATAAATCAAAATAATTTAACAATTTACGTCTCAAGTGCATAAAATCCCTAAAATCGTCAATTACCAAACTTAAACTTCTATTTTTAACATAATCAAAATTAACTTCAAAATAAAGCATAAAATCTATAATAAAATCCTTAACAAAATCATTTAAATTTTTCCTAACAATCTAGTGCGGAAAATAATTGTCCCTCGGGAGTGTATTGCTGTACTCGATCCTGTTGGAAACTTAATTTCGGCTGTTTGACAAACCATTTATCTATTGGATTAACTGATCAAGTATTCGAATTATACAGCTTGCCTAACTGAAGTATCGCGTGAGTTATCAAAGGCAACCGAATCCAGCTGAACTGAACTTTCGAAGTTAACCGACTGATCAGCTGGAAACTGATCAGTTGAACCTAACTGGATTCTTGAATACAGCTGACTGATCAGTTGGAAACTGATCAGTTGATTCACTCAGCACAAGCTTATCACCTACTATTTATCAGCTGATCGCTCAGCCATACACGTCATCAAATGAAAAGGACATTCACCCGACATCAGTACAATCAGACTGCAACTCGTAGTGGAACGCCGCATTTCAGAGTCTACGGTGTACGATTGTCAGGAGAATATCGACGTGGCAATCAACGGATATAATATTCAAATATTATATCAAGTTATCGTTGGAAGAGAAGCCTATAAATAGGCGAAGAGAGCAGCTGAAGAAAAAAAGAAGAAAAACAAGGATACAAAAACAACTATTTTACTCAAGATGTTATACTGCTGAAATCAAAAGCTCACACTTACTAGTTCTATCTGTAGCATTCAAGTCTACCGTCTTGAGCTTGTTAGCACACTGTACTCCCTGTTATATTGTTAAGTTGTGCTAAGATCAGTCACGAACTGAAATAGCCTGTTGTAACTAAGAGTTTCTGTTTTGGCATTGATAAGACCAAACTGAAGTGGGTCAGTACAATCATTGTATTCGATCAAAGTCTTTTAGTAGAAATCTTATCTTCGTGATAGAAAGGGTGACGTAGGAGTTATTCCATTCTACGAACATCCAGAAACAAATCGCGTGCATTTCATTTTAGTTACCTTTTATTTCAGTTATTCTATCTTTCAGTCAGTTTACTTCCGCAACTGTTTTTCAGTTAAACTGATTGTCATCGACTGACGAGATACCGAGTATCAGTTTGTCATTGAACCGAACTCAATTTACGAGAAACGAACATAATCCGTGAGTGTTTATTCAACCCCCCTTCTAAACACTTTTCACATCATAACCGATCCTTTCAAGTGGTATCAGAGCGCGTTGTATCTCGTCTCAGAATATTTATACTCTCAAACTGATCATTATGTCTTCCTTCAATAAGATTCATATGTTTTCCAGAGAGGACTTTGATGACTGGAAAATAAGAATGCAGGCTCAATTAGCTGCACAAGATGACGATATGTGGTACGTTATCACTGACGGACCAATGAAGATTCTGAAAGCCAATACAGCAGTGGCTATTACTGAAGGGGCACCTCATCGTATAGAAAAGCCCAGAGATGAATGGACGACAAAAGACAAAAGGAAAGCACATCTGGATAATGTGGCAAAGGATATACTGTACAAGACACTGGACAAAGTAACTTTCAGCAAGATCAAGATGTGTAAGACAGCTAAGGAGATTTGGGAAAAGTTGATCCAGCTGTGTGAAGGAAATGAACAAACCAAAGAGAATAAACTTTCTGTTGCTATGCAGAAGTTTGACAATATCAAGATGAGAACTGGAGAATCGATGCATGAGTATGATGAGAGAGTCAGTTGCATCATCAATGAACTCAATGCACTTGGAAAAGTGTATACCAACAAAGAAGTTGCATTAAAAGTGATCAGAGGTCTTCCCAAGGAGTGGGACGTAAATACCATGGCAATGAGGGAATCCAAGGATCTAAACAAAGTTGAGCTTCATGACCTATTCGCTGATCTGAAAGCCTATGAGTTTGAGCTGCAAACTCGAGAAAGAGAGCCTTCTACTCCAGCAGTCACAACTGCATTAACTGCTGTCAGAACAGAACCAACTGGTTCAGTCGAGAAGTCTGCTGATCAACTGAGCAATGATGCTATGTCATAGTTCATCAAAAAATTCGGAAGATTTATGAGGAAAAATCAAGGGAACTTCCAGAAGAATTATCAGAGAAATAATTCTAAAGAGAAATCAAATGGTTGCTACAACTGTGGCAAACCCGGTCACTTCATTGCTGACTATCCCAAACCCAAGAAGGACAGTCAGGGCTCGACTAAAAGAAGAAAAAAGTCATATGAGCATAGAAAAAGATCCAAGGATGATAAGAAGTTTTCCAGGAAGAAGCATGAGGTACTCTTAGCTGAAGAAAGTAGATCTAAATGGGCAGAAACTGACAGCGAGGAGTCAAAACCAGAAACCTCATGCAGTTCAAGTGATGGTGAAGAGGAAGTGAAGTGTCTAATGGCTGGTGATACAGAAGAAGAGTCAAGCAGTCAACAAGTATTTGACTTTAACTCAACTGATTTCATTAGAGAAGAACTTATTTCAACTCTTCATGACATGGTTAATGAGTACCACAAGCTTGCCTTATCGTTTGAAAAGGCCAGAGCAAAGCAAACTGATCCCATAGACAATAAAATTAAAATTGATGAATCAGTTGATGTGTTGAGTCTGAAAAGAGAGATTGCTGAGCTCAATGCTGAAAAAAGCAGGAATCAATCAATGATTCAAAGGTTGACGCTTGAAAATTCAAAGCAAACTGAGCTTATTCAGCCTTGGAACAAATCATCTGTTGCATTAACTGGAATGCAGAACTCACAGAAATCAGTTACCGATAAAACTTATTTAGGGTTCAGCACCCAAGATGAAATGTCTCCCAATGATACTCGACCAAAACTGAATATGGATAAAAGGACATACATTCACTTTGTCAAATCAGTTATGGTACGAGAACAAACTGAGCCAAGTAAACTGGTTGAACAGCCTACTGAAAGTACGAACAAGGCTAGACGATATGGTATTGGTTATAGCCCAAAAGTTTTAACTGACTCACGTCGTTAGTCGTCAAAAAGATTCAGCAGAAAATATTCAAATGGCTACTCCAATTACTATAACAGCAAGCCGGTTCAGAAAAGATATCGGCTGAACAATCAGTCGAACAAAGATAAATCACATGTTGTCTCATCTGCACACTACACACCAAACACACACAAATCAAGAAAGACCATCTGGAATACAGCAACTGGACAGTCAATCAGACTAATCCAATTCTGGGTTCCTAAAGGACTAATCAGTTTAGGACCCAAATAAAAATGGGTACCAAAAATTATATCTTGTGTGTGATTGCAGGTAACAGGTACAATTAAGGAATCAATCTGGTACTTGGATAGTGGATGCTCACGACACATGACAGGAAATGCAGATTTGTTATCTCAACTGATCAAGTTCACTGGACCAAACATCAGTTTTGGAGATAATTCCAAAGGTAAAACTGTGGGTAAGGGTAAGCTTATCCATGATAACTTTACCATTAATGCTGTTTTATTAGTTGAGAATCTCAAGTATAATCTGATTAGCATCAGTCAGTTATGCGATAATGGATTCTCAGTTCAGTTTGACAAACACTTTTGTTCAGTCAAAGACTCAATTGATGAGGTTATTCTAACTGGCAAACGGTGTGAAAACACTTACAAAGTCAGTTGGAATGATCAATCTTATGCACCAGTATGTTTCATTGCTTCAAAAATTTCTAAAAACTGGTTGTGGCATAAGAGATTGAACCATATGAACTTTAAATCTATTGCATATCTGAGTAACCACGATCTTGTAACTGGTTTGCCCAAAATGGATTTTGTCAAAGATAAAATTTGTTCAGCATTTCAGTTTGGTAAACAAGTAAAATCTTCTTTTAAAAAAAGGGGCCGTAAATCTTCTTCCCGATGCTTAGAACTATTACATATGGATCTATTTGGTCCAATACCAATCATGAGATTAGGGAGAATGAAATACACCTTGATGATTGTGGATGATTTTTCAAGATTTACTTGGGTTATCTTTCTCGAATCCAAAGACCAAACTGCTGCACAACTGATCAAGCTATTCAAAAAATTATTAAATGAAAAATCAGTTGGAATTGATAGAATCAGATCTGATCGAGGAACTGAATTCATCAATCAAATTCTTTCAAATTTTTTAGAAAATGCTGGAATTAAGCACGAGCTCTCAGCTGCTAGAACTCCTCATCAAAATGGTGCAGTTGAAAGGAGAAACCGGACCCTTAAAGAATCTGCTAGAACAATGTTTGCTGATTCGGGCATTTCTCAAAGGTTTTGGGCAAAGGCAGTAAACACTGCGTGTTATACTCATAACAGATCGATGATTAATAAGAATCATATGAAAACACCATATGAGGTCTGGCATGGAATAAAAAGTGTGGTTTCTTACTTAAAAATATTTGGCTGCAGATGTTTTATTCTCGATAATGGTAAAAATCATTTAAAAACCTTTGATGCCTGCAGAGGGAATATTTCTTGGATATTCTTCTGTTAGCAAAGCATAGAGAGTTTTTAATAAAAATTCTTTGAATGTTGAAGAATCTATCCATGTTGTTTTTGAAGAAAACGCTCTAACTGATAAGCCAACTGATCCAGTTGAGCTAGTTGATAGACTTACAGAGATCAGTTTGGAGGATGAATATGAAAAAGACAATCATATCAATCACAACAACCTCAAAACACCAGAACCAGAAGTGTTAGATCAACTAGTTGAACAGGAAGCTATTCCTGATGTTCAGTTGGAGGAGCCTATTGAGAATATTCAACAGCAAGCTGATGAATCTCCAACTGATACAGAAGTAGTTACTAACTTGGATACAACAAACACTGAACTCATATGGAAGAAATCACATCCTCCGGAATTGGTGATAGGTAATACATTTGATCCGGTAAGAACAAGAAATCAGATGCTTAATTTATTTATTCATTCAGCTATCGTATCGCAATTGGAACCGAAAAAAACTGATGAAGCTCTTGCTGATCCAAACTGGATAAATGCAATGCAAGAGGAGCTGAATCAGTTTACCCATAACAATGTCTGGAACATAGTTTCAAGACCACTTTCAAAAACTGTTATAGGTACAAAATGGGTGTACAGGAACAAACTGAACGAACATGGTTCAGTTGTGCACAACAAGACGAGAATGGTAGCACAAAGATACAGGTAGGAAGAAGGAATTGATTATGTTGAAACATATGCACCAGTTTCAAGACTGGAAGCCATCCGAATATTCCTTGCCTATGCATCATTCAAGAATTTCAAAGTCTACCAGATGGATGTGAAGAGCGCGTTTCTAAACGGTCAGCTGCAGGAAGAAGTCTATGTGGTGCAACCTCCAGCAACTGGAAACTGGTATTTTTATCAGTCATACCAAATACACGAAGGAGCTGCTCAAGAAATTTGACATTGAATCATGTTCAGCAGCAAGCACTCCCATTAGTTCATCAGTTAAACTAGACAATGATCAAGGGGGAATATCAATTGAGGCGATATTATACAGAGGTTTAATAGGTTCATTATTGTACTTAACTGCTAGTCGTCCTGATATTGTATTTGCTGTATGCATGTCTGCTCGATTTCAAGAAAATCCTAAGCAATCGCAATTCTCAGCTGCCAAAAGGATTTTAAAATATCTTAAGGGCACACAAAATGTTGGGATGTGGTATTCTAAAGACTCATGTTTCAATTTAGTTGGATATTCAGATGCAGGTTATGCCACTACAAGAAAAATGATTTTCCGCAGCACGCCATCAACAGCGTGCATTAAAAGCACGCTGCGAATATTATTGTTAACGGCGTGCATCCATATGTGCGCTGTTAATATTATTGCACTTGACAGTATTAACAGCGTGCATTAAAAGCACGCTGCGGATAGTAATATCCGCAGCGTGCAGTTATATGTGAGCTGTTAATAACTTAGCAATTTTCGCAGCGCACAATAAAGGCACGCTGTTAATAATATTATTAACGGCGTGCATGTTTATGTGCGCGGTTAATAGTAAATCATTTTTTTTAAAAAAAATAATTTTTTTTTAACGGCGTGCATATATAAGCACGCCTTGGAAAATGGGTGCGCCATCATTTAGCGACGGTTTATTTAACCGTCGTCGATTTAAATTTAGCGATGGTAGTTTTTATACCGTCGCTATTAGCGACGGTTTTTACTAAACCGTCGCCGATTTAAAACTAGCAACGGTTTAAAATAACCGTCGCCAAATTTAGCGACAATTAAGAATTAATCGTCGCTATATTTAGCGACAGTTTTCTTATACCCGTCGCAAATTTTTACATCGGCGACAGTTTATCATTAAACCATCGCTAGCGACGGTTTAAGTACAAACGTCGCTAATAGTCTATAAATATCATTTCCTTCCCATTTCTTCACAACATTCAGAATTTTTCTCACGATTTTAAGATTTTAGTTTCGATTTTAGGATTTTAATTTCGATTTAGTTTACTTTTTCGTTTCGATTTTTACTTACTTTGTAAATATTATTAAAAATCACGAGTATTGTTATTAGATTGTAAGTTTTTTTAAAAATTTTATTAAATTATAAAAGTAAAATTTTTTTTTATTTTAACGAAAAGATTAGCGACGGATTATGAAATCCCGTCGCTAAATGTATCGACAGTTTTAAAACCGTCGCTAAACTTAGCGACCGTTTAAAAATTGTCGCCTATAAATTTAGCGACGGAAATTTTAAAATCGTCGCTAAAATTAGATTTTGCACTGATTATTAATGGCGTACATTGCACGCTGCGGATAATAGTATTAACGGCGTGCATGTGCACGCCGCGGATAATAAGATTAACAGCGCGCACATGTACGCCGCGGATAATCTTGAACTTTCAACAGCTTTGAACTTTGCAGCGTGCAATGTGCGCTGCGGAAAACGAATTTGCGCGCTGCGAAAAGCCATTTTTGTTGTAGTGTGCTGGATGTAAGCTTGATCGTAAAAGTACAAGTGGATCATGTCAGTTTCTAGGAGACAGACTGATCTCTTGGTTCAGCAAGAAGCAAACATCCATAGCTACTTCCACGACTGAAGCAGAATATCTTGCTGCTGGAAGCTGCTGTGCTCAACTGCTCTGGATTCAGCAACAACTGAAAGATTATGGAGTTATTGCCAAATAATCGCCTATATTTTGTGATAATACAAGCACGATTGCTATAACGTACAATCCAGTTCTTCACTCAAGGACCAAGCACATAGATGTCAGGCATCACTTCATCAGAGATCATGCCTCGAAGAAAGACATCAGACTGGAATACGTCTCAACTGAGCAGCAAACAGCTGATATCTTCACCAAACCATTGCCCCAGACTAAGTTTTCTTACTTTCGCAATATACTTGGTTTAATTGATTTATCCTAATCAGTTTTACTGATTATATCTCAGTTGTTAATTTATTTGTGTCATTTATCTAATTCTTAACGAATGTTAGCTTGTCAGTTTGTTATTGGTTAGTTATTATGATTCAGTTCGTCATTTATTTTTCAACTGATGAGATTAATTATTGCAGGAAAATAAAAGACTAAGTTAAAACAAAATGAGTTTTTTTAATAAAAAAATTGTTGCGGATTACATCAAAATATTCTTCTTCAACGAAAGACCTCGATTTGTTCATCTAACGGGATATATCTCCAGTAGAAGTCTTAAGGAAGCTATCAGAACCAGCTATACACTCCAGGATCTTCCTTTCCTTGTGGAGCATCAGCTGGTAGACATAGCCATCTTCAAAGAAGTTCACCGTCTCGGCAACGTGCAAACGCTCCCTATATTTCTCCAGTTTTGCCAACAGTCTAGGAGTGTTAGCTTCTCCACATTCATAAAGGAACTGGAGTCCTTGCAGCTCCTCCCAATAGCGAAGGATCTTTTGGAAGACTTCATCTTCCATATCAGCTTTTTGCTTCTCCAGAGCTGCGTTTATGAATTCTTCAGCGATATCTGGAGTCTTTGAGCTACCTGCACCTGCCATTTTAGCTGCTGAATATTATTAACTGATATGTTTGATACTAACTGAGCTACTCTTATTTATAGCGCAGGGTCAAGGAAGATGAAAAGGCTAAGTCACTACAGCAGACGATTAACCTTCTAAGCATAAGATTTAATTTGATTAGTCTTGCTTAAGTTCTCGTAATATTTATATGCATTTATTAAGGGAGAATATTGGTTTTTAAGAGGTTAACTGAGAAGACAGGAGTTAGTAAATCTTCAACTGAAAGGACACAGTTTTACAACTGATCGTTCAGTTGGATATTTTATTAATCTTCTCACATACGTTAACCAATTAACCATTTTTGTATCCCAAATTAAGTGACGTGACCAACTATCTAAGCATTAAATGCTATCTTTCAACAAATGATAGGTTGAAACGTGGACCCACATGATCCATATATTTACTATACACGTTCTTACCACATGAACACACGTTTTTATTTCAAAACTTTAATGGACTGACACGTGTCCAATAATTCGAACAGTCACGTACATAAGTACTTTTCCCGCTCCATTTCAGTTCTTCTTTCTTACGCTTATCTAAAACTCTCAAAGCAAAATCAAATTCAAGCTTTCTTTTTGCAGGAAATCATTCAGTTCTAATGGCCAACCAGATTCCAACACATAAGTTGAATGCTATGGCGATCAATTTCGATTCAGTTCTATCTGTCAAAGAAACCGATGTCAAGAATGTATTTCAGAAGCTTCAATCAGCTGGACTCAGAACATTTTTGGGACAATCTTCCCAAGAGTTCTATCCGAAGGAACTTCTCGATTTTTACTCTAGTGGATTTATCAATCCTGATGGAAGCATCATTTCTACTGTCAATGGTCAGTTGTTGACCATATCTGAAGATTCCTTTGGAGAAATATTCTGTTTGCCTTCTGATGGACTGGCACACCTTGCTGATGTTAAATCATCGGATGTCGAAGAAATGCAAACCCTACTCTCTGCTGATGGACGGAAAATCAAAGTTTCCGATCCAAAGTAGGAACTAAAGCATGAAGTTCAGTTGTTGGCTGATATTGTAGCCAAGGGGCTATTGGCGAAGGCAGGATCCTTTGCTGCTCTCACTTTGGAGAAATTTCAAGCCCTTACTGTTATCATGGCCGGACGAAGACTCAACTGGAGGCAACTAATCTTCAACATCTTGAAAAATATGTTTCAATCCACCAAGCAGTCCAAAGGATTTGCGGTTCAGTTGAGTTATTTAATGAAAATCAAAGGGTTGGTGGCTGATGATTCAGAAAGATCATCAAAATTCAAAGTTTTCAATGCCAAGAATATTCTGCCACCCAAGGCCAAACTGGATCTTACTCTTGATCAGTTTGTCAAGATCAAAAAGGAGATTGGAGCACAGCAGGCTGCTCCCAAGTCTGTGAAAAAGGCAAAAACTCTGGCACAGCTGAAGACCTCCAAGAAGAAACTGATTGTCAGTGAATCGAAATCGGAGAAAACTCCATCTCCCAAGGTTACCAAGAAGCCCAGAACACAGAAAACCAAACAAATAGCTTCGCTGGAAGCCATTCCAACTGAAAGGATGAAACCATCAGACGCTCAACAGTCTATTCAGGCTATTCCACTGAAAGCCGTTCCAGCTAAAGTTTCAGCAAGAGATCAGTTGCCTCAATCAACTGATCCATGCAAGAAGGTCATCACCTCAGCAGGTGAAAATGAGTCAGCTAGGGCCGTAACTTCTCTGCCAAATTTCAATCGCCCTACCATCTTTGATCATGCTCGACCAAAAAGAATCACTATTCGAGAATTGGTGGAAACTACTCTTTCGGGATTGAACATTCCACACATGCTCACTGATGAGAAAGGCAAGGGCAAGATGATTGAAGAGCCCAGGCCATCAACTGCAATCCAAACCCATATTGACCTTATTTGGGAACAGGTCAATGCATTTGCAGCGTCCAAACTGTAAACTTATGAGGCTTGGACCATGTACAGAACTCACATTTTTGCCAAACAGTTGAAAAGGAAGTCTCAGCTGAAGAAGTTTATCAGGTTGGAAGCAATTGTTTTGAGAATAGTCAAAGCTGCTACTATTGTGCAGGCTTTGAAAAGGAAAAATTATTTCTTTGATCTGATGAGAGCCAAGAAGTTGGCTCAACTAGTTGAGAAGTTGAAAGCAAACTACATTCCTACGAATACAACTGCTTACAATGATCGAGCCGTGCTTAGTTAGTTTGATTCAGATCTTACTTCCTTGCATGTACAGATAAGATTTTGGGAACAAGATCAGGAATTAGTTGATCATGGAGGGTCTTCAGAAGAAGAAGAAGAACCCTCATCACCGAATAAAGAGCCAGCTCAGGATGCGCCTCAATCCTCTGTAGCTGATCCTCTAATGTACTCAGAAGCTGACTTGACACTTGCCCATATTGATGAAATCATTCAGTCAGTAGTACAAGAATCTCAACCAGATGAACCTATTTCTGAATCAGTTGATCACTCAACTGATCAAGCAGTTCAAGAGGCTCCTATATTAACTGAAGAGCCCGTTCAGCTTGTTATCTCTGCTGAACCAGATGATCTAACTGATGTGCCAGCTCAGTCAACAGATAAAAAAATTGCTGAAAATGTGGACGCTCAGTTGCTCAATTTTGAAAATATTCCAACTGACGAGCCATCCCAAGTTTCAGCTGATTCTCAAGCAGAAGCACCAGTTTATGATCTTCCGACTGAAGATCCCACAGATTTACCTATTCAACAGGACAGTTCAGTTGCTGCTCAGGATCCATCTTCTCCTTCTCCAGATCAAGTAGAAGTTACTGAACCAGTCGTTCCAAAACAGACTATTGCAGAGACGATTGTATCTGACAGGACTTTAGTGGTCTTTGATCAAGTCTCCAAAGAACAAGAACCTGGAATATCTGGACTTTTACCTCCTCATTCGTCTACTGATCTTGAAGTAGTTCTTGAAGAAATTCAAGATATTCAGAATAATATGAACAAAATACTGCCGTTTCCCAGATTCAGCAAACTCAGCTAGCTCATACTCTGAAACTGAAACATGCAGAGGTATTCAATTCAGAGAAACTGAAGGCAGTTCATGCTACTGTGACCTCTCTTTCCTTCGCAATAGAAGAAATCAGGAAGAATAGAGGCATAGCTGACAGTCTCTCCCTAACCCAAGATGCAATCAGAAATAGAGTTGACTTTGTGGAGACATCTGTTTCCACAAAGATAGACTTGATGCAAAAAACTGTGCTTAATGCAGTCTCAGACGTAGCCACTTCTGTTAAAGTTCTATCAACCGATGTTAAGAGGTTATCTATCAGAATGAAGGCGTTTGACAAAAAAGGGGAATAGACCTAAGCTACAATCAATCAGTTGATGGATTTATTTGTACAGATTATTTCATTCTTTCATTCATTGTACGAATCTGTACACGAAAATTATTATTTTATCTACAACAGATTTGAAGGACGTCTATAAGCTTAATTGATCAGTTATTATTTGCTTAGTTTTGTCAAACACCAAAAAAAAGGAAATTGTTGGAAACTTAATTTCGGCTGTTTGACAATCCATTTATCTATTGGATTAACTGATCAAGTATTCAAATTATACAGCTTGCCTAACTGAAGTATCGTGTGAGTTATCAAAGGCAACCGAATCCAGCTGAACCGAACTTTCGAAGTTAACCGACTGATCAGTTGAACCTAACTGGATTCTTGAAGACAACTGACTGATCAGATGGAAACTGATCAGTTGATTCACTCAGCACAAGCTTATCAGCAACTATTTATCAGCTGATCGCTCAGCCATCCACGTCATCAAATGAAAAGGACATTCAACCGACAGCAGTACAAGCAGACTGCAACTCGTAGTGGCAATCAACGGATATAATATTCAAATATTATATCAAGTTATCGTTGGAAGAGAAGCCTATAAATAGGCGAAGAGAGCAGCTGAAGAAAAAAGAAGAAAACAAGAATACAAAAACAACTATTTTACTCAAGCTGTTACACTGCTGAAATCAAAAGCTCACACTTACTAGTTCTATCTGTAGCATTCAAGGCTATTGTCTTGAGCTTGTTAGCACACTGTAATCCCTGTTATATTGTTGAATTGTGCTAAGATCAGTCACGAACTGAAATAGCCTGTTGTAACTAAGAGTTTCAGTTTTGGCATTGATAAGACCAAACTGAAGTGGGTCAGTACAATCATTGTATTCGATCAAAGTCTTTTAGTAGAAATCCTATCTTCGTGATAGAAGGGGTGACGTATGAGTTATTCTATTCTCCGAACATCCAGAAACAAATCACGTGCATTTCATTTCAGTTACCTTTTATTTCAGTTATTCTATCTTTCAGTCAGTTTACTTCCGCAACTGTTTTTCAGTTAAACTGATTGTCATCGACTGACGAGATACCGAGTATCAGTTTGTCATTGAACTGAAATCAATTTAGGAGAAACGAACATAATCCGTGAGTGTTAATTCAACACCCCCTTCTAAACACTTTTCACATCATAACCGATCCTTTCAGATCCACTCAAGCGTTAGCGCCTCCCTCAATATCATCACCTGCAACATTCAAACCTAGTGAGTCTAATGACTCAGCATGTCTTAAAAGTGAGTAGCAAATAATACATATACAAACACATGCATTAAAATCATACTTTTATTTAAAATAATTTTATGCATAAATAAATCATGAATCGTAAAATCATAAAATCGTAAAGCTTTGCATCCTTTATCATTTTGGTTGAAGTTTGATCCTTGAAAGTGACTATCATTTTATCCTCTGGTCGACTGATCGGTCTTTAGCTCCACGTACTCATGGGGACGAGCACTAGGCACCATCATGGAAATACAATTGTTGGGCTATCTCTGGGGCCTTTTCCCTCACGATATTCTCATAAAATTGTAAGTTCACAATTCTTTTTTAAAACGGATCCCCCACATATCTTATATCCTTTGTCACAGTCAATTCACATCTCTCAAAATATTTTTCCTTTCTTTTTTAAATCATGTAATATAATGACTTTAGTCATTTAACAGTAAAAATTGCACACCTTTACCATAAATCATAAAATATCATATTTTCATCAAAATCATCATAATATATCATTTATCATGCGTTATGACCCTTCGGAATGCTGCCAACCTTTATCGTACTACTTAGGTGTAAAATGACCGTTTTGTCCCTACACGTAAAATTTCTCGATTTTGACTTTTTTTTTTACTTTTATTGACATGGAATTATCCAAAATATTTATTTAAGCTTAAATATGATTTTTTTAATAATTTTATTTAGCTTAAATTCATGGGTTTCGATTTAATTCCCTATTTAATTATTCGTAAAGAGTTTTAACCCCAATTAATTCAAAAACTTAAATATTTTAATTCCAAACTTTAAGCATAGACTTTTTATACCTAACCGACCTTCGTGAACCATAAACTGACCCCCGTGGACCATGATTCGAACTTTTTTCTTCCCCCTAGCCAAAATCGAACTTAAGATATTCTCCTTGAGCCGACCCTCGTTTTTCTCGAACCACACCCGAGTCACCTCGGACCATCACCTGCCCAGCCCCTCTTAGACCACCCTGAACCATCCTGGACCAGTGCACCTAGCCCCTAGCCCAACCCTCTCCAAATTCGAGCCATACACCCCTAGAACCGTTCGCATCCCTAAACCTCGAGCCACCACTGAACCGCCCTGGTCCCAACCTTGACCAGACCCTCCTGGACTCTACCTGAACCCCTCTTGACCATCCCCGAGCCGACCCTAGCCTTGAACCAACTACGCGCACCTTTTCTCCCTTCTACAAGGTCGAGGCCTGACCTACGCGAGCCACCATGAACCTTGGTCACACCAGGCTCTGTCCCGAACCCTAGCCATCTTCCCTAGACCTTACTGGACCAGCCTTGCCAGCCCAAACCCTGCTGCGAGCCGCCATAGTCGCAACCCTCAACCTGCATGCATGGGGAAGAGTCCTACCCCTTGTGGACTCTACTCCAGCTGCTATCCACGAGTCCTAGCCTTGCTAGGACTCTTTCTAATCCAGTACAGGCCCCTACCCAAGCCCTAGCCGAGCAGCAAGCCACAATGCACAAAGCCGAGCCCTTGATCATCTAGACACATAGGAAAACCCTAAGTTCTTACCCAACCTCAGCCAAGCTGAACTCCAGCCAGTATTTTGTCCCCTTACGACTTTTTTCCCATCCCTTAAACACCTTCTATTGGCAACGTGTCCTTAGAATCTTAACGTTTAAGAAACAAGCGTAAAAACATCAAAACTTTTTAAAATAATCATCATGTCGTTGAACCATCGAACATAAATATTTTTTATGCAAAAATAATTAAAACATGCATATTATGGATTGAATGATGCGTCAAGGGAGTTTAGAAGCGTGTCTTTGTGTTTTAGAAAGCTCGATACGTGGTCGTCGACGTGGGGTACGAGGAAGGACGAACGGGCGATGAAGACTCCTTGTTTCTTCTTCTCATTATTTTCGAAAATTGGTGTGTGGTGTGGAGTGTGTGTTTCGGTTGAATGGTGAAGAAAATACCTAGGCTTTCTCTTTCGTAAATTTTATTTTGCATGATAATGGGCTTGGGTTTTGGGCTTTAAAGTATAGGAGTAATTGGGCATACTCAAATTAGCTAATTTGGGCCCAATAAAACTTATTTAATTGTAAAATAAAAGTTTATAAAAATTAGTTTCTAAAAATAATATTTTTAATCTTTTAAAAACTCGTCGTTTGTCCAAAACCGACTTCTCGGGTAAAATCGAGCTCTCACGTAAAATAATTCGAACTCTACCCTTTTTAGAAAAATTTAATCATATTAAGAAGCCTTGAAAATATTTAGTGAAAAATATTTATTCTTGTCTTGGTCGTCCCCGGTCTCTTTTCCCCAGCCTATTATTAAATATTCGGGTAAAATCCTTCAATTTCATAAAATCATGTCGTATAATCATTTAATCATGCAATTATATCTTTAATCATGTAATATGCATCAACTAAGCATTTAATAATCAATTAAATAAAACAATTATGCAATTTAATTCATTAGCAGGCATGCGGTTTACGTGGAATGATTTTTTTTTTTTCGGGCGTTACATTACGAGAAACTTGTACTGAGCAGGTTCAAGCCCACAGAACTAATCTTGCAGTTGGCAGATAAATCTGTCAAGGTACCGCTGGGTTTTGTGGAAGATGTTGAAGTTCAGATCGATAAACTGAGGCTTCCAGCAGATTTCGTTGTGCTTGACATAAAACAGTCAGAATGTTCGTGTCATTCTAGGACTACCATTCTTGGCTACTGCTGGAGCCGTCATTGACTTGAAATAAGGAAGGTTGACCATGGAGGTTGAAGGTCAAAAGGTGGAAATCAAGGCATCCAAGAGATCACATGACCCACCTTGAACATGATGGTGACAGTCATGCTGAAGACGTTAAACCAAGCGCTTATTGGATGCAACCCAATCAGTATCTTTTAATGCTTTTTTTATTTTATTTATTTTCAGTAGTATAATTGTTTTTGCGTTTTCATGTTATTGGATTACGCATGTGAATATTAGACATTGATACGTGTTTTATTATGTCGGTAGAAGTTGAAACGAGGTGTGGAAAGGAGCTCGAGTATTCGCAATCTCGGACGTACAAGCACCAAGGCGCCATCGATCAGCCCCGCGGCTCCATTTTTACGAAGACCAAGCGCCTACGCGCATACACCAAGCGATGCGACGCCAATCATGCACAGGACTCAGTGCCTAGGTGCTAGAATTTAAGCGTCGTGGCGCTCCAATGGCCGAAGAGCAAGCGCCGCGGAGCTGGTTAGCACTAGGTCGGGAATTATATAAAAAAAGAGGGCTTCGAGAAACACCTCTACCCTAAACCTAACAACAGCGCCGCGGCAGTCTCTTCTCCACCACCAAAAAATTGCTCCTCCTTCACAATTTTATTCTTCAAAACAACATAATACACAACACAAATCACTCTCAAGCCAAGTTCATCTTCATATCTCATTTGAAAGTCTTCCTCGGGCATAAGAATTTCAACGACAGTTTTAAAAACGAGTCGACCCCAGATGGATAGCAAGCTAATTTTTGTGCTCTACAACAAGGTAATCGATTTTGGTGTTGTAAATCTCAAATTTCATGTTTGAATTTGAAGGAATTGAGTTCTTGGGTTTATGCATATAAAGTGTTTGATAATTTGCCTAAGTGAGTTTGTTCTTGAGGATTTTTGGATTAGAGATTGCATATTGTAGAGGAACTAGTGCTCGATAGAATATTTTGATATTGTGGTGGCTATATTATTGGTACATCGTTGTTGCTAGGTGTTGTTGTTGGGACAATGATTATCTAGTGGAGTTGTTATTTGAGTTGAAGCATGTCGCTGAAGAAGAAGAGTAAACGTGGTGAATCTAGGGATGGTTAGTCGTATTCGGCTAATTTTGATAGACGACGGTTCTAGGATGTTGTTGCCACTGAGAATTATACGAAATTGCACAAAAAAAATATGTAGTAGGAGAGGGGGATGGATCAGAGATACCCAAATTGTGACACATTAGTTCTTGGCAGTTGGATTGGGACGAGTTTGTGAAGCCACCTGCAGATGCTGTGATGTCCCTTGTTAGGGAATTCTACGCAAATTTGAAGGTAAAGCACGAGGACTATCATGTGAAGATCGGGGGTGGATAGTTGCCTTCAACAATGAAATGATCAACTCGTTGTACTCGATGCCAAACTATGACACCGACGAGTACATGAAGTTTATGAGAGAGGCCTACCCCTATGAGGTAATCATTACTACACTTTGTGAGCCAGGCACAACGTGGAAGCTCAATAATCAACGAGACCTGGTCACAATCCCAGTGACATCCATGAAGAGGGAGGCATATAACTGATATCATTTTGTAGCCTCGCGATTGATGTCATCCAAGAATGTTTCGGATGTGACGAAGACTAAGGTAGTGTTGGTTTATTGTATCATCACTGGCAAGATAGTAGATGCAGGCCGAGTGATTATGAGTTCGATCTTGTAGGCTGCACGGGGCACTTCCACAGTTAGAATGCCCCATTCTTCGACCATCACAGATCTCTATCACCTAGCGGTGGTTACATGGGATGACAGCGAGGGAGTGTTGCGGACGAAAGGTAATATCTTATTGGTTGAAGACCTCCCGAAAGACAAGAGACGGAGGCAGATTGCTAGTGGTCCGGACTAGGCTTTAGGGAGTGGAGCATAGCCGCAACCCACCGCACGGGCACCACACACACGACAGACATGTACAGAGAAGGGACAGACCACACACGAGCGTCTCGATGATCTAAAGTGCATGATGAGGATACAGTGGCAGATCACTCGCGAGCGCATGGATTATATGCACGATTTTATTCGTGTGCTTGCACAGCGCTTCCCTGCGACCGGCGCCTACAACGAGCCATTCCCGCCTCCGCCAGAGTTTTCACACCAACCCATCGAGGATGATGACGAGTATGATGAGGATGAGGAGGTCGAGTTGTCAGGCAAGGACAGCGAGTCCTGATGCTCGCTGTACGAGGTACGTGATCCCATGTTTTTCTTAGTTTATTACTGTACATTGAGGACAATGCACATACTTAAGTTTGTGGTGGAGGGGGGAGGAGAGGGGGGTTGTGAATTTGCTTTGCTTGTTTGAGTTATTAATTCGTTTTGAGGACTGCATGATTAGTTATTTCTTGCACAGTAGTTAAAGTTTATTAATTTCGTAGAGAGACTAAGCGAGTCGTGTTGGTAAAAAAAAGAAGATAATGAAAAAGAAAAAAAGAGTCATTTTAATTCTTGCATGCTAGATTTGTTAGAAAAGAGTCATAGATAAGTCATTGTGTGACCGATGATGAGAATGAAGTAGTGGTTCTGAAGCATATACGTGTTCATGCTAACTTGGGAGTCACATCTTTTGTACTGTCATATTTTTTGATGCCGTTGTCTCAAGTTTAGCTCCTTTTGGGTGAATAAATATTTGAGATTTTTGTAATCTGTATAGATCTTGCATTTCTCACCATAAAGGTAGTGTCTCCAAATCTTAAGCGCAAATACGACTGCTGCAAGCTCAAGATCATGCGTCGGATAATTCTTTTCATGGAATTTCCATCATCTAGACGCATATTCGATGACCCGATTATATTGCATGAGAACTGCGCCCAATCCTAGCTTTGAAGCGTTGGTATACAACACATACTCCCCTTGTTCTGTTGACACAGCTAGAACTGGCACGGTAGTGAGTACATGCTTCAACTGATCAAAACCGCCTTGACACTCTGGCCCCATACAAATTTTGCATTCTTCTTCGTAAGAGATGTCAATGATACAGCAATAGACGAAATACCCTTGATGAACTTGCGATAGTAGCCAACTAAGCCTAAGAAATTGCGGATTTTCTTTACACTTTTAAGCACCGGCCACTCTTTAACTGTCTCGACCTTAGGTGGGTCGACTTCTATTCCTTCTCTCGAAACGATGTGGCTTAAGAATGCCACCTTCTCTAGTCAAAACTCGCACTTGCTGAACTGTGAATATAATTTTCGATCTCGCAATACTTGCAAAGTTGTCTTCAAGTGCTGATCATGCTTCTTTCGGCTCTTAGAGTAAATCAAAATATCATCGATGAAGACATTGATAAAATGATCGAGGTCCGGATGAAACATGCGATTCATGAGATCCATGAATATAGTTGGGGCATTAGTCATTCCAAAAGGCATCACAAAAAATTCATAATGCCCATAGTGTGTTCTGAAAGCCATTTTATGCACATCTGTCTCCTTTACTCGAAGTTGATGATATCCGGATCGAAGATCTATATTTGAGAATACCGAAGCTCCTTGCAGCTGATCAAACAAATCCTCTATTCGAGACAATGGATACTTGTTCTTCACTGTTACTCTATTCAGTTCTCGATAGTCGATGCAGAGTTTCATACTCCCATCTTTTTTCTTCACAAATAACATCGGCGCGCCTCTTGGAGAGAAATTAGGGCGAATAAATCCCTTTTCTAGCAGCTCTTGAATTTGATCTTTCAACTCTTTCATCTCAGCAGGTGCTAGATGATACAATGCCTTAGAGATTAGCACAGTACTTGGCATCAACTCAATAGCAAACTCCACCTCTCTCTCGAGTGGAACGCTAGAAACGTCATCAGGGAACACATCCGGAAAGTCCTTGACAACTTCCACATCTTCTATCGATCGACTTCCAGCGTCGGGTACGCATATAATACTTGCAAGAAAACCTTGGCAGCCTTTCCGAATAAGCTTCCTTGCATGCATGCAAGAAATGATGCGCGACATTTGTCGATGCTGCGGAGCCTCGAATATGAACGATTTCCCATTGGGCGGTCTTAATAATTACTGACCTCTGCTGGAAATCGATAGTAGCTCCATTCAGTGTGATCCAATTCATGCCCAAAATAATGTTGAACTCGGGCATCGGCAACACAATAAGGTTCGCTCGAACGACATTCTTCTCTAATTTGAGCTCCACATCCTTAACCATGCTTGTAGAGATCATATGCTCGCCCGAAGGCACTGTGACTTTGAATGCCGACTCCACATCCTCCGGTGAAATTTCCAATTGTTTCACAAAGGATTCAGATATGAAATAATGCATAGCCCTAGAATCTAGCAAATCGCAGGTAGCTACACCTGCTAACAATATTCTGCATGTGATAATAGTCACATTATACTCAAACAAGACCATAAATTCGAAAATTCTTATCATCTAGTCCCTTTCTAGTTTCCCATATTAGCAAATCAGTCCCTAATGTCACGAACATATTGCAAAGTGACCCCTTTTATATTTTGAAAATTCCAAAACGGCCCTCAAAATTTTCGAATTATTGCAATTTAGTCCCCAAGAATTCGAATTATGTCCAATCTACCCTAAATAATTTCGAAAATTTCTAATTAGTCCCTTAAGTTTCTAGATTGACATAATTCAGTCCTTAAATTCTCAACCTACCTCGATTTATCCTAGCATGCATGTTTATTAATTCGAGCAATAAAGCAATATAAAATTCTTAGATATATGGAATACATGTAATATGCGTAGTGTCAGGCTCTGCTTGCTCAGCATGCATCACATAAGCCCTTCCAATCACGTGCTGCTTCTGCCTCGGGCAATCAATAGCCTTATGCCCGCCTCCTTCGCATCTGAAGCACTTGTTGGTGCCCCACATGCACTTGCCAGAGTGCTAGCGATTGCATTCCTTTAAAGTGACTATCATATATCATATCATCATGGTCGACTGATCAGTCTAGCTATACCAAGTACCTGGGGGCGGGGCGTCAGCAACTCTCGTCACTGGGCCGTGGCCAAATATGATAATACGATCGTCGGGCTCCTTCGGGGACCTTTTCCCGTAAATGGGCTCCCTCTGGGGCCTTTTCCTTCCCCATTAAAGCTTTGGTGACACAGTCAATTCACATCCTTCAAAATATTTTTCTTTTTCTTTTTTTTTTATAAAATATCGAGTCCTTTAAAAATAGTATTTTTCGGTAAAAATCGTACAGTCTATGCATATATTATAAAAATATCATATTTCCATCATAAAAGTTTTAAAAATATCATTTAGCATGTATTATGATTCTTCGGGACACTGCCAGACCTTTCGACTACCTGAGACGTAAAATGACCATTTTACCCCTGGACGTCGAACTTCTCAATTTTGATTTTTTCTTACTTTTCTTGACTTGAGCTTATCCCATAGCATCATATAAGCTTAAATTTAACTTCTAATATTTTTCTTAAACATAAACCTGAGTCTTTCGATTTATCGACTTAATAGCTAAAGCGTGAAGCGTTTTAGACCCGAGTAAATTCAAAACTTAATATTTTCTTCTCAAATTTTAAATATAATCTTTTCATTCCTAAAATACCCCCTGTGAACCACGAACCAACCCTCACGGACCACGGTTCGAACCACCTATCTTGTCCTAGCAATTTTCGAACCCCTAAACCTTAAGTCGAGCCCCGATATTCCAAAAACCCGAGCCACCCTCGAACCACCATAGACCAGACCTTACCCTACCCTCTTGGACCCTACCTGACCCAGCCCTGACCAACGCCCAGCCGCCCCCACCCTGCAGCTGAGTCGCGACCACCCCACGACTTCCTTGGGTTATCGCGGCTGCCCTTGGTCTGTCCCTCGACGAGTCCAGCCCTGCTAAGACTCTTCCTAGCCCTAGGACGCAGCCTCCACCGTGCCATGACTCTGCCTGATCGAGCCCCTGTCCAGCCGCTGCCCTATGCGATTGATGCAACCCAAACCATGCATGAAACCCTAGCGTCTTATGCATTCCCTCGCTATCGATTCTGTCCAGCCCTCGTTTCATACCTAAACGACTTCGTTCTCGTCCCTTAATCATACTCTAATGGTAGCGTACCCTTTGGAATCCATAACATGACTCATGTATGTGTATAAAAGTCAAAACTTTGAAAAATATGCATCCAACCGTCAAATAATTTGATCAATATAATTTTCATGCTTTAAAACATAAATCATGCATAATATGATTTGAATGGTGCAAAAAGAAAGTTTAGAAGCGTGTTTTTGCGTTTAGAACGCTCGAATATTCAGTCGTCAGCATGAGTTGCGAAGAGGAACGAATGGGCGACGAACAACCTTGAATTCTTGCTTGAAGTTTTCGAATATCTTGTGTGTGTGATGTGTGAAATTTTTGGCAATTACAACTTTTAGAAGCATATTGATTTGATTTTATAATTTAATGTTTTAGGCGATAAAGGAGTATAGAGTTTATAGGTTTTAGGAATCTAGCTTTGAAAATAATTAGATCCATTAATACTAGTTAAATTAGGCTCATTAAGGCCCTATTAAATATAAAATAAAAGTTTACAAAAAATCGTTTTCAAAAATAATAACTTTCGGGTCCACAAAAATCATACGTTTAACTAAAACCGGCTTCCCGGATAACATAAGGTTCGACTCGTCAAATAATTTAGACTCAAACATTATTAGAAAATTTTCATCCTATTAAATTATTTTATCGAGCTTTAAAAATATTTATCGAAAAATATTTTCATCTTGGTCTTCCCGATTTTCTTTCCCCATCCTAATATCGATTATCCAGACAAAATCTTTAATTTCATAAAATCATACAATTTAAACATTAATCATGTATCATTTATGTATTTAAAATCAATTAAATAAAACAAATAAACAATTTAAATGATTTGCATGCATACAGTTTACGTGGACTGATTTTTGGACGTTACACCTGGTCTAGCCACACACTGAACCCGACGCCCCAAAGCCGCAATCACCTCTCATGCGCGCTGTGATGCTTCCTTAAACTATTGCTGCGCTAGCGGCTTATCGGCCTATCTCGGACCACCTAATGACATCTAAACACACCCCATAACATAACCATACGTAGCAACAAGTCTTCTGATCGGTCCAGTTAAGCCGACGACCAAAAACTCGAGAAAACGGAGAAGTTCATGCATATTATATATCGAAAACGATTTTAATAACAATTTAGCATTCATATAATCAAACCAATGAGTTTTTATGCATATTTTGTATCAAAATATAGTAAGTAACATGATTGATGCGTCAAAGAAGGGTTTAGACATACCTTTACGTTTTAAACGCATGAAATATCGAATACCTATGCGAGGAAGAACGGAGGTCGAACATAGATGTTTTGATGTGTTTTCTTGCTTCAAAAGCGACTAAATTAATCAAGGAACGTAGGGTGATAATCGGCTATGGCTGCTGCTACGTGAAGAACCAAGAAAAATTCCCCAAACCCTAGCCTACCTTCGGCCGAAGTGTGTGTGTTCTAGGTGTGTGTTGTGTGAGAAGCCTGAGAATGAGGGTTCTATGGTAAGACTCTCCTCTTATATTTAATAAAATATTAGCTAGGTGTTTTAGGTTAATTACCCAAAGTTTTAATTACTAATTAAGCACTCCAACTTTTAAGATTATACAATTTAAGAGTCCTACAAATCTTAAATTCTACTCATAATTAAATACTAACTAATTTAATTAATTAATTAATAAAATAACTATTAAAATATTATATCTCGAGTGGAAATATTTAAATTCCTTACATTTTCATAATTTGTTAATTAAAATGTTTAACGTCTTTATTTCACTCGATAAATTAAATTTGACTCTTAAATGTTAAAATTCATAAATCTTTTAAAATACCTAATTTCTTGTATTAAAATAAAAATATAACTTTAAATTTTAACACCTCAATCGTCTCCGATCTCTTTTCCCGTTTCGGCATCGAATATTCCCCTGAAAATTAAAAATCGAGAAAATATTTTAAATTTCATGAAAATAAATAAATATACATTTAAAATAATTTAACACATAAAATGTATCACCTAAATTATTAATTAAATAAATAAACTATTTCAATTATGCATGAGTTTACGTGTACTATTTTTAGGCTAGTGTATGCTATTAACCCAAATCAAAATATCACAACACGTTAATGACAAGAATATGTCTCTTGTGAGACGGTCACACGAATCTTTATCTGTGAGATGGGTCAACCCTACCGATATTCACAATAAAAAGTAATACTCTTAGCATAAAAAATAATATTTTTTCATGTATGACCCAAATAAGAGATCCGTCTCATAAAATACGGTCCGTGAGACCGTCTCTCACAAGTTTTTGCAATTAATATATCTTCATTCCTGACATTAACGATTTAATGTTTAGTAATCTATGAGTTTGGACTAAATTAACCCTACGTTAAAAAACTATTAACCTAAACTCTATATGTATAGGCCAAAAAAGGGGGAAATAAAAGTAAACTTCTCCTCTCCCAACCTACTGTAAGTGGAGTACATATTTGCTTCCAGCCAAACCAAAACTCTATTCACTCCATCATTCAAGTTCTAGGTTTGGCTTACCTATCATGTTCATTTGCAGGAAAATGCCATTTGATTTATATGTTTAGAAAGTTTTTTATTTCCTTTTTCCTTTCCAATTTACATTTTCGTTGTTCATGAATTTCTACATAGAAACAAGATAAAATATTGTAATGCTCCGGATTCGACGACTGTTACCACTATACCAAGAAGAGTATTTCCAGCGTGCTTATGTGCTCACTCACACGCACCCTATGAAACTTCCCAAGATGTCACCCATCTCAAAATTGCTCCAAGTCAAGTACGTTTAACTTTGAAGTTCTTATGTGATGAGCTACTGAAAAGAAGATTCACTTTCTTGATATGAGAAGTACATATCAAATCTTTTAAGCCATCTTCAACTGCACAGTCCTATACCTGAACAGTTTCGGAATCCCTCTCCTTCCGGTGTAAGATCGGTTCATTCATGTTCCCTCCGCCTAGAAGCCTGACAGGAGCTGCTTATTGCCCGTGCAACCTCATGACACCGACGATCACTCCTCGCCCTCTCCGGCTCCGGGCCTCACAAATATATTAGGTCATAAGAAAGTGAACATAAAGTATATGAAATATTAAACATTTCAAATTTGTAATTAAATTATGTAAGCGCTCAGAACCACATACACAAATCGCTAGTATAGATTATATTCTCAATATAAATATTCAAATTAATCTTATTTGAAAGAGTGAATGGACGATAAAAATAGGTTATATATGATATGATAAATTTAATTTTATTATTAATTTTGTATATAGATTCTATTTTACAATTAGTTTGCCTATAAATATGTGTGTATTTAAATTCAAAACTGCATAAAAATTGTACATAATATGATTTATGTTTTTTTTGGGGAATCAAGATATATTCTTTTATTAGTCAAAAGAAAATTTAAAATTGTATAAAAAGGGCAGTATTGTCCATTAATTAAAAATTAAAATTGAAAGAAAATAGAAATACGTAATTTTCCAAATCCTGACGTAATGTGAATTTCTCACGCTCGAGGGGAAAGGAGGAAGATTTTGCTAGAACGCGAGTAAATTGAAAACGTAGGGAGTCAATTACTCCCAATCAGATCGAAACATGTCCTAAATTTCATTCAATCTTACGAATTTGTTTGATTGTTTATGGTGAAACCGCTATTTTCCCACCGCATTTAATTGTTATATCAATTGAAAATTTGTGGACTGATCTAATTATTGCCGGGGAAATGGGGTTTTCTGCAATTGGATGTCTTTGAGGTTCGAAAGTTGCGGTGTAGATTTTTGCATGGCTTCCCCGCAAGTTTTGAAAAAGCAAGAGCAATTGGCAGCTGGAAGGAGAAAGGTCTTTTATTTTTCGGTTCTCAATTTCCATTCTTTAATTTAATTGGTTTTGCTTGAGATTCTGTTTAGTTTTGTTTATATATATCCGCCTAAATGGGGGATTGTTTTTTCATTTGGATCATGATTCATTGGATATTTCATAACAAGTGAATGTAATTCTTTATATATTTGCCTGTGCGCATAGAGCAGATTGGAGTATCTGCTGATTAGTTTTTGAATTCTTTCTTATTTTGTTGTTGAATTTGTATTTCTTAATCTAACTTCTATGCGCCATGCTGGTTTGGTTTAATTCGAGAATGTGAATTTTATTGAACTTCAAATTTCAGAGGAAGCTGTTTTATTCGTGTTTTGTATCTGACCAATTTTATTTTTTTTTTCACCATCTAATTATTGATTTGTCAGGCTTCTTAGTTGGTACTCTGTTAAGTTTGTTTTCCAGTAGCTGAGATGCTTCCCTTTTAATTATCTGGTTATTCTGTGTTTTTATTAGTAATAAGTTGGTTTTAAATTCATTACTTGATCTGCAGCTAGAGGAGTTTCGCCGAAAGAAGGCCTTGGAGAAGGCTAAAAAAGCTACATCTACCAGTCTTCTTGATCCTTCCGATGATGTCTCACATGAGAAGCAACCATCTGAATCTGAGCGGTTATATATGGATGATGATAGTGTGCTTACATATGACACATTTTCTGTAGGTGGTTTGAAAGCTTCAGGTGTTGTTGAGAATAATGAGACAAATGAAACTGGTATTGCTTTGCAAAATGAATTTGGTTCTTCAGGCAACAAGATTGCTAGCAGTTCCCTTGTGAATAAGACTGGTGTATATTCATCCGATCTAGAACATTCATTCTGTCATGATAAACAGTACAAGAATGCTTCTGCTTCTTTGAGCTCCTTGGAACCTAGAAGTTCGGGATATAAATCATTGGATAGAGATGAAAAGGATGGATCATCATCTCTAACTACATCTAGTATCGGAAATGATAGCTTTTTGGCTCATTCTGTATCATCCGTGCAGGAAGCTTCAAGTCACTTTAATGACCATGGTTTAGATGGTTACCCGTTAAACATCAGTGATGACCTTGGGAAGGATCTTTTGCTTGGGAACTCAAGCTCGTCTACCCTTTTTGCTAAAAGGTTTTCATCTGAGAATTCTGTCAGCACACTGTTGGAAGACAGTGTGGGTACTAGGGACTATCAGGGTAACACATCAACATTTTCTCCACACCAAGGTAATATTTAATTGAATGAAATATGTTACTCTTTTAGTATCTCTCTTCCTATACCCTGATTTATTTTAGAAATTTCTTATGATTTTGTTATGTTCTATGCTTGGGCTTCCTATTGGGTTACAGAATCTGTTCATTCTGCTACAAGTATTGGACAAAGGCTCTCTGTGTTTCCTGATACCGGGGAAAACAGAATTAGAGGCTCTGTTGTTCATACAGGCAGCATGGACCATTCATCTTCATGGATACGCGACCATATAAATGATGAATTTGATTCTGATGCTCGAAGATCATCCAATAATGCACTACCACCTCCATCTGTAGCTGGCAAGAGATCCCGACCATCATTTCTTGATTCTATTCACATCTCAAAAGGTCCATCATCACCCCCTCCCCACTTCGGGGAATCAAAATTTGATTTTTCCAGTTCGAAGGTTTTTCAGAAATCTGCTACCTCATTCATTGATTCTGGTAAAGCGGTCGAATCTCCCAATCATTTTGTGGAAGCTAAAAATGACTTCTTTTTGAAGACACCGAATGAAGACTTTTCTACTTTGGAACAGGTTTCTTGACTGTATTTTTTTCTGTTTCCAATAGTTGTGAAATCTATTATGAAAGTTATATTTCTTGATTCACTTGTATTTTGGTTACATGTGCTTTGTTTAGCTCCTGTTGTTGATTCGTTTGCCTCATCATAGAGTTTTGGAAAATTGCAATTTTTCTGTTCGAAATTTAATGCTGTTGATTTTTCGTATACTCAACAGTTCTCTTGGAATATTACCAAACGCCATGACGATAATCTGGCAGTTTATTATGACTTCCTCTATTTATAGTGGATATTCTGAATTTTACTGTTCGAAGACGCTGAATGTGGCATAGTTCTGTTGTTACTTAGGAAACGCTAAAAAGAGTGATATAGATGATAGTTTGGTGAATGCTGTACAATAATTTGATTCATTCTTGGAATGGGAGGGAATATGAGCCAATAAATTTTCTTTTTCTTCAGCAAACTGACGACAGAAGCTTGCTGCATGTGGATTTTCAGTAGTTAGCGGCTCTCCAAATTTAGAATTTGATGAGCATACTTTACATCTAAAGCAGATCCACACGTTCCACAACTGTTAGTGATATCATGTAATTATTGATCCAATAAATATGACCTATAATATGGGTTGTAGGATGTCATACAATTGCCTCTAGATGTGATCTATATCTGTATGATACTAACTGTTGACTGAAACACTTTCCCTACTTCTGCATTAACTCACTAGACATGCATTTTCAAAGAGAAATCATGACATCTCATGTGGGCCCTGAGTGACTTGTAATATCATCCTTATTTTATAGTTAAGTGGCGAAAATGTGTATAATCCTTGACTTTTGCAAAAATAATGCAAATATTATCAGTACGATCTCGAATGAAAGACAAGTATAATTTCACTGTCTTGCTAAGATAATATTTCAATTCCATAATTCTCTTTCGATTCGGAGTCTTGAAATCCTGTAACTGGAATTTACAATAAGCAGAAAGAAAATAGATGTTAAGTTTTTGGGGACAAGAGGGAATAAACTGAGCTTATATAATTATAACAAGTTGATCACGTAATTCTCAGTTTTTGTGTCAGATTAAGGCTGACATTTTATCTTATTTTATTATTCATTATCCGAAAGGTCTTGAAATAACGGTAAACACTAGAGACTTTCACTGTAAGTCATATCAATAAAAACCCAAATGTATAAAATATTATGGATTTTATTCTCACTCAAAAGAATTCAAGATAAACTTGGGAGGCTTTGATACAACATGTGGGCTCCGACTTATAATATCATCATTATTTTATATTTATAGTAGCGAAAGCGTGTACAATCCTTGACCTTACAAGATAACCAATACTATTAGTACGATATCGAATCAAATATAAACGTAATTTCAAGGTCTTGCTAAGTCAAAATTTCAATAACCATAATTCTCTTTCTCTATTCGGAGTCCTGAAATCCTGTATCTGAAATTCATAATAAATGGGAAGAAAATAGATGTTAATTTTTTGGGGACTTAGTGAGGGAATAAATTGAGCTTATATATTTATACAAGTTAAACAATAATTTATTAGTATAATAATTCAATATTTCAATATGAGATTACATATATCAATAGCAACGTATCGTTACGAAAATATAAGGGAAATGCAGTGACTGTTCATGACTCTGAAATGAATATGGTGTTCTAAAGAGGTGGCTCCACCAACATTCGGTGTAACGTTTTTCCCAACGTACTCAACTAAAACCGTACAATCAGCGTTCTAAAATGCGCCTAGGCGGTGACCTACCGCACCGATAAGATGCTAGGCGGTCAGCCTAGGCGCTTGGGCGCTCCTGGGCGGGTCTAGGCAGGCCTGGGCGCTCCTGGGCGGACCTGGGCTGGTCTAGGCGGGCCTGGACACCCTTAAATAAGCCTTATTTGTTTCGAAAAAATTGTTTGGGGTTTTCATATTTTAAAGTCTAATTAAAAATTAAAAGTTGAAAAGAGGCTGTCCTAAATCTAACGCAGCACCAAAGAAATCGAGAAGCCTTATGGGAAATATTTACATCTCCCGTTTTGTGGAGCAGCAGCGATGTCTTTCTTCTACCTCTTTTTTGTTTCGGGTTCTTGCATTTCTTGATATATCTGCCTATGCTACCTCAATCAAGTACATGAAACAAATTTAAAGAATTTTCATCACTGATTCTGGTACCATTTTATTAAGCAACTTCCTCTGGTTTTATTGTTATCTCAATCTCCTTGGAAGAAATCTGAATTCTTTCTTATTTTATTGAGATGACACAATAGATTATGAAGGGAATATTTTGAACGCATTTTAAATTTTGATATTATTGTGTTGAAGTTCTAATATGTTATTTATTATATTGACACCGTAGAATCCGATTAGCGGCGCCTAGTCCCCGTCTAGGCGGCCTAGCCGCTAGGCGCTGGTCTAGCGCCCGACTAGCGCCTATCGAATTTTAGAACCTTGCGTACAATTAATCATTTACGAGCCTAAGTGAACTCAAATTTTTGGACCGAAGTCACGTTGTCCAGATGAACCATATACCAGTGTTTAAACCCGTTAATTGGACTTACTTTCCTGGCCGAAGTCGTGTTGTCCAGTGGACTAGCAACCCGGTACATAGACCGTTGTCCAGGGCTCTGGTCATTCATTCATTCAATCATGCAGTCAATAGCCGATCGGTAATCAGCCAGGAACTAATAATTCATTCCAGAAATTCAAGTATGCATAACAATATGATCAATAAAATGTAAATGCACAATATTATGCAATATATATGAATAAATCGTTAGTTTATGAAACTTCATCGTAAATTCCAGGCCGAATGCCAAAAGACCATAATTGAAATAAAAAAATTGTACTGAACTCACAGTAGAAACCTTACCTCAGTTGATGAACCCAAGCCAAGATAATTTCCTATAATTACCGTTTGCGCAATTTTACACTGTTAAGATTGGTGGTGGGTGATGAAACCTTTAAAAATCATTTTTGCACAAAACTTGTACCGGGTAGTTTTTGTTTTAAACTTTAAAAATTTATAACAATTAAAATACATGTCCATAGTTGTCAATCGTGTGTAGTGCCCTGTAGCGTAAAGGTTGCTCGTGGCTATAGCGAATAGCGTAGCGAGAGATATTTGAAAGTAAAGTGTCACAAGCATATAAATATATAATATATAGCAGATAGTAACATCAATAGTTTATGCTTAAATAACAAATCTATATGTTCAAAGCATATAAAGCCGCAATTCTAAAACTAGAAAAACATAATCTAAAATTCATCTTCATCACCTTCTTCAAGATCGAGACCATCTTCTTCATTTGAAATTGTATAACGCCCGACATCATTCTGTTCTTCACTTTCTTTATCAAAGTCGAATTCATCCTCTTCATCTACAAGATTAAGTGTAGTAGATGTTCCTGTTGGCAGTGTTGAATTGAAATAGAATTGGGCCTAAAAATTGTGCAAAATAAGCCAACAAAATAGAATTTGGCTACTGCGACGATGATCGGCCGACACATTTGTAAACTAGGAAACATTTTGAACAACTTTTATGTTATGATTGAAATAAAATTAGTTCAAGAAAATGAGGAAAACAAGTTGTAAGTAGCTACCTTAAAACTAGTTTTCTGGAAACTTTTCAAAAACTCTTCTTAACGAACTCTAATTTTCTGGAAAGATTTGGATCGTAATCTTGTTACACCTCCAGCACATGATGTCTTTTGGGTAAGAAAGAGTTGCCCAAAAATTTTTAGATTTTGGACGGGGATTGATATTTTTCTCTTCTTTTCTCTATTTCCCCCATTTTTGTGCTTCATCTCCAATCCATTATTTTTCTCTCTAAACCCAATAAATTTTATTAACTTATCTAATGAAATGCTTGGAACGGGACCTATTTATAGCAAGGGAGTGAAGTGGGGGGTAGTGTTGATATATAGACACTTGGCTTTGGCTTGAAAACCAAGTGCCAAGACTATACTTGCATATGTATATTAAAACAAAGAAGACTTAATATTTTAATCTTTAAGTTTTATTTAAT